>NC_133820.1:87569433-87719912 GCF_047830755.1 Zonotrichia albicollis | reverse complement strand
CAGTAAAGGGGAAAAAATAAGCATTTTTAGTCATCTTGAAAAATATCTGTGAACATGAGCCAGGGGCCTTAATACCCTCCTATAGACCATCACTTTGGCTCCTGCAGATTATAAAATAATGCAAAAAAGGCATAAGCAAACAGAAAATCCCCCAGAATTACAGTTTCAGATCATTCCACAAAACTGGAAAGTTGCCTGCCTTGAGGAAAAAACTTCCATGTGTGGTAAGAATCTTCACAGGCTTTGGCAGGTTCTCTGCTGCCTATAAGGAGTTTCCAAGTGATTAAGGATTTCCTCAAATTGTAGGTTAGCAGTTTTACAGATTCTGTATATAGCAAAGTAAAATAATTGCTTTATATAACTCAAAAGCCCTCCATATAACTGCCATGGTGTTAATAAAACAGCTAGTTATAAATCAAGCATATTTTGTGAATAAAATACAACCAAATGTTATCAACTTCCTTAAATTAATTTTAAGTGTTGTCTGGCAGCTAACATAAAAATACCCTAAAACAGACCGAACACAATGAAAATGATTCAGTGTCTCCAAAGGATGACCTTAAGAGACATGGAAATAAATGGAACCAAATACCATTTTTCTTGTATGTACAAACATTTACTAGAGACTCTTGAAGTAAGTTATACATGAGGTAGAAAGTAGCCATCCTTTGTTTGCGACAGCTCCAGGAATTTGCAGCGCCTGCTACATCGCAGCACTGACTTTTATTTCTGCTATTGGCAATGTATTTTTCCAGCAACATAGCTTGTTTTGCATTCAAATGAGTGAAGAATGTGGCTCTTGTATTTTTCATGATCGCATAAAGCAGGTCATGTTATTCATATACTAACCTTTAGTCCCTATATATTTTCTTAGTCCCACTATATTTACTTTCTCCTTACATCTACAGTTACTCTTTATCAAAAATAAAGATTCCTACACTGAAATTACAAAAAAAGGGGTTTTGTTTCTTTAAGAATGAATGAATCCCATAGCATTTCAAGCTGTTTGTGTCCTACTACATTTGTGTCTCTCATTCTGATTCCCAGTAACACATTAAAGCTGGCAGTCTCGCCATTGCTGGGAGAGAGGTATTTTTCAAACACATTCACTGTTCAACATAGTGATTCCTTGTATCAGCTTACTTAGGCCAAATGCTGTATATGTGGATATAGCCCAGCTAAAGTCAGCCTCTTATTTCATGACCAAATTAGTATTTATGAGAGTTCATACCTGTGGTGGTTTGACCAGGAAGGAGTGAGAATTCTGAGAAGCTGTGGTCAAACCAATGAAGGTTTTGGGTTTGAGACTGGCACCCGGTGTAGCCAGTGGGGTTTGGACACACCTCCGAGAATACACAGGAGTTAAAAGCAGGGCACTGCCCTTGGCACGCTCTCTTGAGACGTCGCGGCGAAGAAGTCAGATCTCTCCCCCGTCCAGCCCAGCCGCTGCTGCTGGGCGGGGGAGGAGCAGCCATGCGGTAGGCCCGGGGCCTAGACAGAGATAGGAGTTGAGGGGGCTTCGAGGATGGAAAAGTAGAAGATCCCAGAGAGTCAGCCCTCGGGCAGCCTTCCCCCCCCCAGGAGAGAGAGAGAGAGAGAGAAGAGAGCCGGCGTCTGAATGTGATAGCAGCCGCCAAAGAAGAGAAAGCAGGAGAAGAGTGCAGCCCGGCCGGCCGCAGCAGCAGCAGCACGTGTGAGAGTATTATCATTCTGAGATAGACAGAGACTGAAAACTTTTAACCCTTTCTTTCATGATTGGGGCCTTGCAAAAATGCTAATCCTCCTCGAAGCTGAATAAGAAAAGAGATAAGAGATGAGATGAGACAAAGACCTAGCCCGAAGAACGTAAAGATGATTGAATAGAGAAAGATAATTTAGAGTAGCCTTTTAGCTAGACTTTTCTTGTGACCATAAACTCAGTTGTTCCTGTGACACAAACTGCATTTAGAAAGAGGCAGTGCCTCAAAACCAAGAGAGTTCATTCGTGAAGACCCCCCGGCCCCAGGGGGTTAGAAAAATATGGGGGGGACAGATGTCCCAAAGCAGAGACTGTGCCTTTTTAGAGTGAGACAAAGCATCCTTAAAAGACAACCCTAAAAGCAGCTCTGGCCATGTCTCAGTGGTGAGAGCACTGAGCATAGAAAGAAGATGTCACAAGCGGCAAAAAAACTTTTTTCCGGGCAGTGCCGAAGTGACAAAGAAGCACACGAAGTTTCAGTGTGTTTCCAAGAGAAGCCTATAGAACAAGAAAGACTCCTTTCCTCTTCATGAACTGCAGTTTAAGTATACTAAAGTGTAGAGCCAAGGCTGAGCAGTTGATTTGAGAGAATGTATCAGATTGAGAAAGTCAGAGAGTAGAGAAGAAGAAAGTTTTTTTTGTAAAGTTTTCAATTTCTTTTTTTTCTTTTCCTTATAGTCTTTTCCTATTTTCCTGTAGTTTAAGTAATAAAGTGTTCTTTATGTTTAAGTTAGAACCTGTTTTGCTTATTCCTAGTCACATCTCACAGCAGACACCAGAGTGAAACATTTTCATAGAAAAAGCACTAACTCTGTACCAAGCTCAAACCATGACAATACCAAACCAAACCGAACCAAACCAAACCAAACTTCCAAATGCATTAGCAATATTAGTCCTTTGAAGTAGTGGGAAAAAAGTCAAAATTGGAAGTGTATGGCTTCAAAAACATTTCAGTATCAATGTGACCAGATTTATCAATACCGAAGTGAATTTGGTAACTTCACTCAAGTACAGGCCTATCTTCTATCAATGCCATGGATTAGTGCTCCTTCTGTCACATCTTGCTCAAAAGGGATTGATTCGTTTTATAGACTTAGCTTCTTTAAATTTAGCTCACTACAACATTAACTGACAAAGTGCAGGAGATCCTAAGCAATTCTTAAGATATGATGTTGGACTGCCAGTATATCCTGACTTGGGGAGCATTGGATACATATTTGTTATGATTCAGCAAAGTTTAGCAGAGCTCCAAAAGCACAAGACACACTTCACCTCTCCAAGTATTTGCCATATAACACTTCCAATGAAATACATAAAACTTCCCTGTAAAAAAAAAAAAAAAAAAAAAAGAGAGAGAGAGAGAGAGATATCACCAAAATAAGATAGAAGGAAAAAATTGCTGTTATATAATATTCAAGCACCATGTGCTCAGAAATGACATTAGATGCATCACAAATGTTAGGCAGTAGAATGGACTTGAAAGTTAGTTGGTTTAAGAAAAGTAATGAGCTTGCTTTCAAAAAAACACTTGAAAAGTCACTCCTGAGAAATTACTTAGCTTAAGCGTTAACAGATTTTTTAAAAAACAAAAGTAACTAACTAAAACTAAAGCTACTTAAAATAACACAGTCAAAATACCTCTTAGAAAAAAAGATTCACTCTATTTCCAGACCAGAGCAGTATGATGTGTCTTACATCATTCAACTGCTTTAAACAGGTTTTAAAGTCTGACACTAAAATAGTGATTCTTAGACCAAATCCTTGAAATCTGACACGTATTTAGCTATGTAACCACAGTTATTAAAGTCCAAAGCTACAAAGATATAAAAAAGAACATGCAGTGACACAATCTTTTCCCTAAGAACTATCTCCTACTTTCTCATCTTTCACAAAACAAAGCCACAATACCCTTATTTTTTGTCACCCTTTGAAATCCTGTTGTCTCTACTGCCTTTTCTGAACAAGGAAAATCATAGTAAGTGAAAAAGAACAATGCTTTATGCAAGGAAATTTTGCAAAGACAAATGGACTGAGTCAACATCTTTAAAAGGAAGTTCTCTGCTGCAAGAAGTTGTTAGGGAGGACCACAAGTGAAATATATGTCAAATTCTACTTTTAGCTATCATTTCCATAGAAAAATGACTGGCTTTGTCAGGCTATGCCCATCATCAAATTTACTGAAATGTGAAATGCAATGCTGCCTAAATCACAGAAGAAATTAATTTAAGAAATCTTAATAAAACACTTAAAACAAAATCCCAAGACATATAAACTGTTTGAGGCTGGGAAAGCACACAAACACCATTGTATGCTCCCTAGAACTTCCACCCCTCCTTCAGCAACTGACAGTGGTGGCTCTCAGATGTACAGGATTATAGTAAAATGTCTCTTCAGATTCATTCAGTGCTATCACTCACATGTTCTTACTGCTGACAAAGTTGTTATTGTTACTATCATCATCACTATTATTATTATTAATAACAGTAGTAGTAGTAGTAGTAGTAGTAGTGTACCTAATACTGCTCTGGATCCTGGAGCTACTATATCTATATGAAGGCAACTGTGACTTGCATAGGCTGTTGATTATTCCAGTCCTCCTCACAGCATTTGAAGACAAAAGACCAACATGGTAACTTTAGGCACAGCATATCTGTCCAAATGCTCAGTCATTTCAGTTTGATAAAAACTGCAACAGAAACAAGTCATAATCAACCACCTACATTCGCTGATGCCAGCACCTTAAATATTTTCATACAGTTATCTCTGAGTTCTTATTTTTCTCTAATTACTCTTAGTGTCAGCAGCTTCCCTACTTCAGCATAACTACTGTCCATATATTCCATGGACACAACTTTTTCAGAAAGAATGTTTATGGTTTTTCTTAGCCAAAAGCAAAATCAATGCTTAATTTTCATCCTCCTAATCTTCAAATGCTTCCGGCACAAAGTTTTTTCTTTAAATGTTGTAGGTTTTGGGATCACTCCTTTTAGCTTTTATTCCTTCTTCTCTAATTTTGCTTTAGCATAACACCAATACATTTCAAGAAGGTCTTAACTGCTGACTTGATATAATAATAGCTCAAAAGAGAACTCTTAATTTTACTTTCTGGCTTGTGACATCTTTATTTCTTTTCTCTATATCTGTGAATAATTCCATCCTCAGATATAAAGCCTATAATTTATCTTAAGTGATGTGCCTGGTTCTCTATACTCAGGATATATCTTCACTTTGCTGATTATTTCATCAAACTTTTTAAGAGATGTAGCCCTTCCCATCCAAACACACAATCTATGCATCCCTCAGATTCTGACCCTGTCCCTTCTTTGGTGCAACTTCTTTTTCTTTATCCCTTTTAAGTGCTGCTTCATCTGCTTATTCACCTTTCTATAACATAACTCTTTTCACGGTAAAAACCAAAAATTTATTAAAATAATTGCATACACTTTACACTAGGGAAGGAAGAGTTTGAACAGTCCATTTTCATGTATCTCAAAGTTACTTCCACTGAAGTCCTGAAGTACATTTATCAATTTGACAGAGGGGCAAGATGCAGCAGAAATGGTCATGAAACAGATTTATTTTTTTTTTTTAGCTTTAGTAATCAATCCATAAAATCCTAAAATACTGTGGAGGGGAAGGGTCGCCATGAAAATTCTCTGACAAGATATACAACATAAAATCTATCACTCCTGTTACAGGCAATCAGAATGTTTATAGTCTTCCTTTAAGTACAAATTCATTCCTCTATTTAGAGCATAAAGTGAAAAGTACAGATAGAAAGCACTACTGGAATATGATTTATTGGATTCCTAAAGTATGCAATTTAAAACCTTGGGCACCTGATAGCATTCATGAGAATTCCAAGTAACTTTAAGAATTTGGTGAACTTTTTTCCCCTCAGATCACCAGAAGTATTCCTTTCTTGCTCTCTTCATGTATAAATATGAAGCAATCATGTTTTCATCTAGTTCTAGGATAGCTCATTCATTTTCCAGCTTTCCTGGCATAGCAAAAACCAAAAAGTATCTTCCCAAACTTGTATTCAGACATGATCTTTGACTGCAATCCCCACAGGTAATAACCAAATTGTCCTCAGCAAACCCAAACTAAAATCTCATCTGCTACTCAGGAATGAGTTAACAAGAGCATTCTTTGAAAAAAAATTAGTTACATTTACAATCTAACTTTTAAATTGGGTAAATATCCGTGGGATGACCTACTCAACACCTGGTCTATGGACACCTGATGTGATGCCCATATCTCAGAGGGGAGAAAGCCCTCTAGCACAGGAGCTAGGTGTGGCTCATTGACAGAGCTTCAAACTAGCTCAGAAGAGGGAAAGGGATTAAACCAGGCTACCAGTGCTGAGCAATGGGATGATGTGACAAACAAGCACTAATGGGGTCCCTTAATCTGCTTCATGATATGGGCCCCAGGGCTGCACAGTGCACTACATGGATCCTCATGTTTTACATCTCTGGCTGAAGAAAAGGCAAAAAGACACACAGGCACAGTAGAAACAAAAGATGCTGTAATCTCTTCACTTTCCAGCTGAATCTTACTGCATTTAGTGCTGTCATTCCACATTATTCTCCCTCATTGGTCTTGTTTAGACAACTGCAGCCCTCTTCTTCACTCTCTTACTACTTAAGTTAAACTATGGCTTCATTTCATGTCTAAACATTTGCGACACCTTAAGATTGAATTATGGTTATTCACATATTCACATTGCAGTTTTCATACTGTGACACTTTGTGTTGACACACATTCAAGTGTTATGAACCTTAGAGCTATCTCTTAGATTTTAGATTCATTACTGGGTTTTGGGATTCAGAATTGTATATTTAGAAAAGATAGGGTAGAGATAGACAAGGATACAAACTGCTTGTCCTCTCAAGCTACCACTGGTCTAGGAACTATCATGACACAATAATGACCACACACATTATTTCCCATGCATGCTTGCACCAATTGCATTCTTAGTACATAGACTCAGAGATGACATAACTGGACATAGAAGACATTAAGTCTGTTGGCTGGAGACACTTTTCAGCAGGTCACCAGACAGGAGGGCAGTGCAAGAACCCACCTCATTCCCTCAGAGGTGACCATCAAACACAGGAATTGCTACCTCACTCATCACAGTTATTTTTGCTCCCTTAAGGAAATGTCTGTTTCAGTTGGAGGAAGAGTAAAACTAGATCCTAACAAAAGTAGAAGTTAATAAGGCAGGAGGAACTGAAGGAGAACGAGTAAATCTATCCAGATGCCTAGTGACATTCAAGAAAGATTAGCTATAAAACTAACACTTCCGCTAGGAGGCAGTTGTCTCTCAAAAGGAACCTCAATGGCACATAGAAAGTATAATCCACTATGTAATGTAAACAGACGTAGAGACATCTTTCAGTTTTAATGCTGAAATCAAAAAACAAAGCATTTTTTTTTCACTTACCGATCAGTTTTTAGAAACATTTACAACATGCAAAATAGACAGCATGGGAATCAACTTTTTTAACATTTTTAATTTACACAGATTTGAGCTAGGCATGCTTGCCAGGATTTTTCATCCAGGACTACTTAGCAGATTTCTAAGTGGGTATCGTGACATGCTAACAAATGCTTCATCTCTTCCACACAATTTCAGAATATCCAAAGTACAACAAAAGAAGTCTCTCCTTAGCAAATACCTAGATCAGCTTCAGAGCTTCCAGCAATAGGGCTGAGGGATGAAGATGTGCCTTTGAGTGACTATTAAACAGAGCTTTACACTGGGGAATCCAAAGCAGTCCAAGGAGCTGGTTTTGAATCCCTTTCTTAACAGATAGATTAAGATCTGCTCGCTGCATTTCTAGAATCACAGGTTTGATATTTACAGAATCATAGAATGGTTTGGGTTAGAAGGGACCTTAGTTTCAACCACCCTGACAGAGGCAGAGTCACCTCCCACCAGACCTGGTCATTCAAAGACCTATCCAAGTGGACAACTTATTTTGTGCTTAAAATAAAATTATATTTATGTGTCAGTATGTTTAGTGAACTGAATATTGTGAGTTCATTTCCACAAATCCCCCCCCAAAAAAAATTAATCTCACAATAAGAAAAAGGCTTCTCATCTTTTATAAATGAGACATAATTGAATCATTAGTTAACATATTTGTAAGCAGCTCTCTATGTGATCACTGAATTTTTATGTAAAACTGTTCACCTGTGCAATAAGAAGTCTGCAGAAATACACAGTTTTTAGCAGCAGCAGCAAAAGCAAGCTACCAATGACTGTCAGTAACACTTCATCAACATATATATATATTATTAATGCAGTATTTCATCAATGCAAAATGATGTAACTGCTTCAGATGGCTGACCTTGAAAACACTAGATATGAATTTCTGATTTTAGACAGCAATTTCAGAAGCCATGTAGTTGCACAGTCCACCAAGTATTTCCAGCATGAGTATTGCTCATGATTGTATTCTAATTATTAAACTAATACATATACTATCAGAGCTAAACAGAAGATTATAGGAAGGGCAAAAGTCTGCTTGAGATTCATGAGCTAAAGATTTTGATTCAGTCATGATAAACACTCCTTAAATGAAAATGAGCAGAAAAGTAGCAGACATTTTGGAACTTATTACTGCAACCATCCTTAAATGCACTGCAACAGGACAGTATGCCTTTTAACAGCACTAAATTCAACCTGTCAGTGCAAGGTTGGAACTTTAACTTCTCCCTGAAACCTGTTCTGAAAGCCTGGACACTTTTCTATGAGTAAAATGGCCTTATGTTTCCACTCAATATTTCCAGATGGAAAGAGAAGATCAGAATTATTATTCTTCTTAACCAGGAAAAGTATGCATGGGGCAGCAAAAATTCAGAGGACAACTGAAAGAGAAACTACAGTTATAAAGTTTCAAAAAGTGTCAAGTATTTGAAAACACAGGCTCTTATTATAAAAAGTTACCACATCTTTTCCATGTGTCATCACAGACTGTACAGTTTATAGGCCCTAATTCAACTCCCTGCAGTAAAAGCTTCCTTCAAAATTGGATTCAAAGCCTAAAAATTAATGTCAGCATTTTTAAGAGATGCAGCTCTCACACAGGCAGATTCTGTGAAACTGGAAGTCAAAACAGGAAACTAAATTTCAGACACAATCCTGAGATACCAATTAATACACATTTTTATAAACAGGCTCCAAAATAAATCCTCTTCCTTCCTAGCAGACCTCAGCATTACCTTGGTTACACACATTAAACTGTGCATATATTTTCTTTTAATCACACTGTTGAGTTATTTCTCCAAACAATACTAAACGACTGAAGCAGGAAAATAAATGTATATTGTTTCAGTTATCTGTTTCCAGACCATGGGAGTTTTTACATATCCCTTTTTTTAGACAGCTACATTGCTTACAGATTAATGCATAAAGCAGCAAAAACCAAAGACTGACCACAAAGTACTTGAAACTACAATGGGTGCTTTTTTTTTATGAATGAAGCTTCACCTGCATGCAGTAAAAAAAAAAATCTAAAACAGATAAAACAGATTTCTTAAACAATTAGCAGAGAAGACTTCAATATGGAGATTCAGTCCAGTTCTCAGAAGACAGAAGCTCCTATGTGTGTCCATGTTCCCCACACTTTTGAGATTGGTATTTGATCTGCATTCAAACTCCCTAGCACTACTCTTCCACTAGGGCCACCCTCTGATTCCCAGCAAATCCCTCCCTTTTGAAGCCAGCAAGCTAATTTCATTTCTTTGACTATTCAGAAAGATCATATGAGATCTACTTGAACAAAAGGAATCTGATGATAATTTTATGAACATAACGCAAATGCTAATACAGCATCCCTACTGTTCTGGAAAGCTTCAATGTATTGGTGCAGGAAGATAAGGGGAGAAATGTTCCAGAGACATTATGCAAACTTAACAAAAAATCCAAGAAAATTCTCCATGTGTAAATATTTTCACTGGTATTAATACCCATTTGCTGTTCCTTTACAGCAGCTGCAATCCTCAGTGAAAATGTTTTTGCTTAGCATTTAGAATCTTCTACAAAAATAAAAATCTGCTCAAAGTAAGTGTAAATGTTTAGAAGTCCAGAACTTATAACAAGCAAGACTCCAAAACTTCAGAGTATGGATAAACATATTTTGGAACAGAAGTACAATTATGTAATTATGAACAAAAAGATTTCTGCTTTCAAACTGTTCTGTGGTATATTGCATAGAAATGCCTTCTGCATTTTCTTTTAAACAGTCATGAGGACCAGATGACAAAAACATTGGTCTCATCCCAACTGGTATGCAAACTTTTTAGAATATACTAACCTTGTACATTCTATCTGCATGGTGCACCCCTAGGCATTATTTTTTATCATTTGGTTTGGGCCATTTCCCATTTACACCTTCAGGTAAAAAATTATAAACTAGCAAAAATGTATTTTATTTCCAAAAAACAAATGAGCTTGGCATTTTGGAAAGTATCTTTCAAGCCCTGCCTGTAAAGAGCTAGAGATTAAATTATGCATGCCCAAATCTTTCTCACAAGCTGCACAAAGTATAGCTAGTTAAACCTTCTGATATCTCTGTATCAGGAGCATACCCACTGGCTCTTGCATAAAATTCTCAGAACTAACACAACTGTGCTAAATCCCACAGCTTGGGGAAACAGGAAACCTTTGGCCCACAAAATAATAAACACTTGATGAAGAAGAACATTGTTTTTATGCAGTGACAGCACCCAATTGAACTTGGTCTCCTGATCTAGAGGGCAGTACATTCCACAATCGCTGCATTTCGTTCATGTGGAAAGGGAAAATCAGGAACAGATTCTTGAAAAATCTTTCTTTTTTTGCAGTATGTAATTAGAATGCATGAAATTTCAGAGTTGTCTCAAACATTATTTCAGGAACTTGGTTATTTGGAAGTGTCTTAAATTAGGTGGGAGTTTCCTGTATGTTTCCCTTTTGATTGCTCCCTCCTCTCATTTTCCCCATGTCTCAACTAATACAGTGCTTGCATTGAGACTTACTGTAGCATGAGCCTGATTTTGATGCAAAATCCTCCCTCTCCAGGATATAGAGGAGGACTGTTTTTCAGGGCACTGTAGAGCATTGCTTAGTCCTCCTTTTGATTCCATGAGATTTTTCAAGTAAAAAAAGGAGACAATCCCCCCCTTTGTGAGATTCTGTATTTCTTTATCTTTATGCTTTTTTTCTTACTCTGAAATCTTATTTCTAGGTCTGGGTATCTTGAGAAAAGTAGCAAGAAATATGGATTTGAAGCCACAGCTGGCATAAGAAAATTATTAATTAAGTATTTTTCTTCCTTTTTAGTCACTGTAGTATTCCAACCATTCCTTAGAGCATAAAGAAAAACATAAAGAAAAACATAAATATATTATATTTAAAAAGTAACTTTTCCCCACACACTAACTACATGTTGCAGAAAAGCTACAACTTAAGTTTATATTGGAAAGCAGAATTAAAAAGTAACACTCAAGTACAGATCCTTACTTTAGGGTTGTTTTTTTTTTGTTGCTTCTGGATTTCATGAAAATAGAAGATTCTATCTGAAGAGCCTAATAACTGTTCCAGCTAAAATCAAGAGATATTGTGAAATTGCTAATTATTTCATGAAAGCCTATTGAAATTAGAATGTCTGGACAATCAATTGCATCATCCCTCCCCTTCACATCCAACTCCATTTGATTTACCTAGAAGTAAAATCTTGACTGTAAGACTTAGAAGCCAAATCACAACCAGTTCTATGACACTCAAAAAATCGTAGGTATTATCCACTGGGTCTACCTGAAGAGCACTCAGCAAAAGAGGCAGCAGGATAAGTACAGCACAGCTTTGTGCCATGAGGGTTGAAAGGGGTTACCTTGTGATAAATTATGGTTGCAATAAAATAAAACAGGAAGGAAGGTGCCTACAGCAGCACACACCAGCCCATATCCTTCTTCAGTATTTCTTTTTGCCTCTTACTGTCTCTAACTGCCTGTAAAAGATCCACAAAAATGGAAGGCAGATGGGCAAAGTCTGCTTGACCATTTCTGGAATTTGGAAGATTTTGCAGCACAAAGAATGCATCCGTATTATAACCCCAGTTTCTGAAATCATAAAAGTGATGTATGTTTCCAAAGAGCCTACGTTTCATTTTCCTCCTGTTAGCAATTTTTTGATTGATTTTTTTCCTTTCCAGAACACAGAGTAATGCAACGATCCTGTTCTTGAATTTCTTTATGTGACCATTCACCTTACACCAAACCTCAATAAACACCATGCACCTTCATTTGTCCTGTTTTATGTATGCAATTATCAGTATGCATTCTGTGCAGCTGCGAGTACATACAGGACTATAAATGCCTGTATAATGTCAGCACGTCTGGCCTTTACGAGACGCTTGTCACTCCATCACATTTGATATATGTGGGTTGCCACTATAATAGCAAAGTCTTGTAAACTGCAAGAACAACTTGTGACTACTGAGCACAGGGCTGGGCTGCACAATGCAGCCCCTAACGTTTGTATCTGCTCCGTATTTTAATGCACCTGAATTTATGATGAATTTAAACACAAACACAGGGGCTTCCACTTATCACTGGTGTGCCCATACCTGCCTGTTGTTACCGAGAAACATTTTGTGTCCTCTTGAACTAACAGAGTGCTTCGTCAAATAAAATAATATGTTTTGATAGAAATCAAGCTAATGTTAACACACTACACACCCCAAAAAAATTAATCTTTGCAAGGGAAGAGCGTTGACAACATTTGTCAGTTTAAACACTTCCTGGCAATAGCTCAGCTTGTTAACAGGCAATGAAAGACTGCTCTATTAAGCTCAGGGTGATGTTGAAATGGTTTCACATGAGACGATAGCAATTTTCCTTACCACCAAGTGAGGCTGCCTGTTGAGAAAGGCCATGGCACGCTGCAGGTCTTTGCTATTCATAGGTATTGATTGTAATGAGGAAGACATTTTATTGCTATCCAACATCATAGTGAATTACACGAACAGTTATGTTTTTATTAAGAGCTAGGAGTCATATAAAAATGACTTAGACTGCTGCTTAATTTAATGGCATTTCCTTTTAATTTTAACTGAAGCAACGCTCCATACAAATAATAAAACATATTATAGAATCCTTTGGTTTTAATTTAAACCCAGACTATGAAAGGAAGAGGATTTAATAAATGCTGCCTCTTAAAATTTACCAAACTACCACTCCCATGAATAAAATAGTTTTCCCTATCAGAACTAGATTATTTTGTTGCCTAAGTGAAATTCTGAAATTCTGGAAGTCACCCAAGTGTGTTGTGAACCTGTCCTCAGCGTATACTGCAACCCAAATCTATTGAAGCATAAAATAATTAAAAACAAACAACAAAAATGAATGTCTACTAACAGAGAGGAAAACATGATTAGTGTCCAAAGGTGAAGAGACTTTTTGAACTCACAAAAAAAAAAGCAAGTGGCTTTTTGAACTCATTCTGTATTCTGCAGGCTCCAGACATCACACTGCAGAGTAGTATTTTTTATCTGGGTATCAATGTTGCCAGTCTAACACAAACCTCTGCTGAAGGGTTATTTTAAACTCTGCAGTTTAAATATCCTGCTAGACAAAACTTGTCCTAATGTAAAACTCATCTGATGTCCTAATAAATTCAGGACATCAGATGAGTTTTACTCTATTTCAAAGGGCAGTTGTATTTTAGTGCCTAAATAATCTCCTCTGCTAGAGGTGGGGGATCTCTGGTGAAAGAAAACCTCAAAAAAGAGGTTCCTGCTGGAAGATGTTTTTAACAGCTCTCCTAACTGGTGGTTATTATTTGTCCTTTGCATACACATTTCTTGAGAACTTGCCAGGAGTGCTTTAATCATTTGCATTCAATATCATCCTTCTATTACAGTGCAGACTTCTGGTTCTACAAAGGACTCCACCAAGTCCACAATGAAAGGAAGCCTTTTCTACAGAAAGTTATAACACCCACAGGTACAGAGAATTATACTAAAAGATAAGGCACTCTTGGTTACAAAATAATGATAACTGATAATTTTCATGTTTAATATGAAATTATGTTTTGATTAAATAACTTTGTATGATTTCAAAGGACTGTGTTGGATTGCACCTGCGCTGATGCAGTTTAACTTCAGTGATTCCACTTGATTTAGCAGAATCAGACCAGTTTAAGGCTACTGTAATGAGAACATGAAAGACGGATGAGCAATCTCCAAAAATTAACAAGCTTCAGAGTCATACTCAGTCTTTGTATGGCTGGATGTGCATGCTGGTTTCTCCATTCACTAGTGAGTAAAGAGATATTCTGCCCTCAAGAATACCTGCATACCTTTAATTATGTCACCATTGTGTACAAAGATGCATAGTTTTGAAAATAAGATTTCACCTATATATTCTTGTATTCTCTCTTCTTTGGTTCCTGTCATGACAGAGAAGAACTTACAGAAAAGAGGTGGAAAATGTAGAGAATAAAATAAAAGTTTCCATATAGAGCCACTGAGTCCAGAGTCCCAAATGTGGCTTCAATGACCAACATTTACAAAATCTGAGCCATCTAAGTCTGAATATTAAAGACCTGAAGCTACTTCTAGGGCCAGCGAAGATGGATATGCAAGTTTTCTCAAAGCATCTCAGGCTGTGATTCTCTCCTCTAATGGCAGAGAGCTCACAGCAAAGTACCCTTCTAGAGACAGTGACCCAAGCAGGTGCCTGAAGTAAAGCTAAGGATGAGAATGGCCTGTGTTGGCAAGAGTTAAGAGTTCAAGTTTCCTTATACATGCAGGTTTGATACTAAAATTATATTTTAAGTATTAATTCGTACAGGAAAAGGTGAAACAGTATTTTCCCATTATTAAAGAACAAAACTAAAAGATGAACGATCTTGATTTACTCTTCAATCACTATTTACTACTAAATTTACTAATTCATAATTTGCTAAATATTAACTACTATTACTATTAAAGAGTAATTCTTGTTTACTAGAACATATTTTCTTGGTTTACTACGCATTATGGGTATTTTTTTTTAAACCTGAAAAAAACAACTTAGTTTCAGTCTTTATTGGTGACAATCTATATACATTTAACCATGTGGTCTCTTAGACCAGATTGTGGATTTCAAATCCCAAACCCAAACATTTACTACTTCAGGAGAGCAGAAGCTGTCTCCATCCAGCTCTGGCCCTATTTCTGCCGGGAGCAGAGCTGGGATACAGGGCAGTTTCTCTAAAAGTCCTTTTTCTTCCTTAGTGCAGAGTCTCCTCCAGTGAAAAGGCTTTTCAAATATCCCCAGTGGCACAAAAGAAGTTCCTCCAAGGCAGTGTATACCATAGCCCCTGGTACTAGACCCCCTCACTGGTATCCCCACCCTCAGCATTACTAGCACTAGAGAATTATCTATACACAGCAGCTTTTCTTCCTGCTGTATTATTTCTATTGTATAAGACATGCTTGCACAATCTCTTTAATTTGAATCTATGGAAATGCACCCTGCATAGCAGAAGGCAGATCAACCTCTGGTTTTTAATAAATGATCATACTGACAATTAAGATTCCTGGTGACAGGTGAATTACTGATAAAATCTGTGACTGATTTCTAACAGAAAAATCTGGAACAGCAGGGAGTAGAGCAGCTAGTAGAAAACCTTATTAAAAATCAAGGTAATAAACCTTCTGCAAATATCAATTTTAATTATTTTTTAAATTACCTTTTCCTCTTCCATCTCTTTCATATGGCCCAATCATGTGAAAAGTTAATCATATTTTATAATAAAAAAACATTTACTGTTCTTTTTTTCATCATCTTTAGTGGAGTTTTTCAACAATATGAGCCATTACACTAAAATGGGAATTTCTTCAGCCATCAGTGCACACAGCTGTTTTATAGTTAAACTGTTTCCATCAGTAGAGGTTTTTGCTGAAGTACTGCAGGTCCTGGAGCATGATTTTGCTACAGGGTTTTTATTGATAAAAACCAATTTTTAATTTCTAATATCTGTAGAATGACTGGCTAATATTTTTGCTCTTAATAGGCTTCTTTACCAATTATTTTTGAAATAACTGAAAACAATACAAGTTTCTAGAACATGTACAAAGAAGTTGTGGAAATTACATGCTCAGCAGAAAGACATGTGAAAAGGAAATCTCTTTGCAGACCAATGTAATTTATTTTCATCTCTCCCACAGGTTGAAAGGATTTTGTCAAGAAAAGGCTTTCAAGGTCCTTATTTTTTGTCAACTGAGATACAGAGCCCTGCATCTTCATTTTCAGAGGTGAAAGATGTAGCAAATTTTTGCAAGTGATTTACTTAATGGAAGAAAAAGTGTCCTAAGGGCCACTGAAAAGTGTCACAGAGCAAGGAAACATGAAAACCTCTGTGTGCTTACCGTTCTAAGTTTCAGTCATCTCTCTTTCTTTCCAGAAGTCCTTTTTACTTACACTGTAATAATCTTTAAATGGGTGGTAATGAAGAATAATGTACTCGGCGATGACTGGAACTGGTCATCTCTAACTTGTGAGTCACCACGGACACAGTGTATATTAAACAGTACATCACAGTCAGGGGTTTAATTCCAGCTCCTCTTATTTATTTGCCTAGAGTACATCCTGCTCCTCTTGCAGTTTGGGGAGACTGACCTGCTTAGGGGCAGATAAAGGAGCAGCTCCAGACAACAGCTGCAGGACTGCTCTGACATTTGCAGGGGCTTAGTGGACTGAACAGCCTGGTCCTGACACCTTTTTTTTCCACAGTAAATATTTTTTTTCCTGATGGGACATGAAGCCAATTGAGTGTATCTTTAATACATATTGAATACATAAGTGCATGCAACCAGACAGATACAGACCAGTTTCTTCAGAAGAAAGATCACTTAATTTAACAAACAGGGACTTGGCACTGCCCAACTAATGCATTTTAAATTCTTACTCTTGGTTCAGCTGCTTTGACTTTCAGAATCACATATCTCCTTATCCTTATACCTTAGGATATGGTGGGCTGTAGCCCTTTTACTGACCCAAGATGAAGGCTGCAGCAGACACCCAGCCATCCAGCACTGGAGCTGTCAGCATTGCAGCACTGATGCCTGTACTGAGAGTGTGTGTGTGTATATATATTTATATATTTTTATATATATATGCCACCCACAGCACAAATGAGCAGTGAGGGCCCATAATATAAGAGGACATTCAATGGAATGCCACAGCAAGCACGATTCACCTGGACCACAGCATCCTCCCTCCCCATCTCAAGCAGCTCTCAGGAACTGGAGGACTGACTGGCTTGATGCACTAAATGAAGTGTCTTAACAGAGCTCAAAAACTAATGAATTTGGGCTCACAATCCCATACAACACACTCACAAAGTTCAGCAAAAAACAACTTGACACTGCATGAGGCAGAAAACCTGCCATTTACAGAATGAATTTATCAGAACTGATGTTTTTTTTCTAGTAAAAGCTGTTGTACATATGAGCTCAATTTGATGCTGCATTGTTTAGTGGCAGACAGAGATAATACAAAACATAATGCAATTTAACGCTTCATTTCTTCATAAAGTCTAACCTGAAACATTTATTGCTCCATGTTACAGTAGAGAAGGAGTTTGGCAAAATGAGTAAAGCAGGGAATCTGGAAAACTATAAATAGTGCTCTCTGCTTTCCTAAATAGTATTTCACAGAATGCAAAACCTGACCTGAATTAATTGTCTAAAATTTCTAAACTCAAGTTAGTCACCCTGGACTAGACTTGTATTTATTGCTTAATCTCTTAAAGAAATGGACAGCTCAGTCTGCTCCGCCTGTGGACTTTGATAACTGAGAAAATTTTTAAAAAGCGCAATCTTAAGCTTCTGATTTTGTTTTTAATCACAACATTGCAAGTGCTGAATTTTGCTCGGGTTTTTTCGCAGCTGTCAATCACATAAGATTGACAAATGCAAAATTAAAGGCAAAATATTTTAAAACAAAGCAACACTGATGCTTTATGGGTATGGTCTACTTTCAAAATTTTTCAGTTGCAAAAGATTCCATTACTTCAGCCCCAAAACACAGAGCACCACATATATTCTCACACACAAACTGCAGACTTCTTTTCAAATACTGGAGAGAAAACAATTATAATCTCTCTCTGTTTTCTGGGGCAAAACAGCTGATAACCTCCTCTTTTAGCTTCTCTAGTACCCTCCAAAAATCCCCTTAATGACTTGCCAAACATGAACTTTGGAGTTCACTATGTTTATATTTCCCCCTCCCCCCCATTTTCAACCTCAGTTCTGGAAAACACACTTCTCTTTCAATACCTCTGTTAGGAATGGTGGCTATTTTAGCTGTTGCAGTTAATATGCATTTTGGGATACTAGCTGGTGCCTCTGTAGAGCACTGCACTGTGACATGTGGTAGATGCAAGTCAGATTAAGGTAAGTAATATTTGTTCTGTATTCTGTTCCACAAAGTATATCTACCTTTGTCTAGTCTGTAAAAACAGATAGAATTCAGACAATTGCATACATTCCCCAATTCTCTAGAAATCATAAAAGACAGAAGATGAATTACTTTAGAGTAAAAAGTGTCACTTCATAGGAAGATCCCAAACTTCACTGAAGATTTTCCAAAACAGAAATTGAAAAACCGTATTCACAAAACCTTAAATTTGAACAATCCAAGAGATATTTTCACTAAGATATGAGAATGAGACAATCAAAAGAAGGCGGTAGATATAAAACCAATCTGCAACCCTAAAGATAACCACTTGCAGCTACTACCACCACAGTTCCTTTTGATTTCAGATGATCTGAATCTACTTCCCATTGACAGGTGCTCAGTATGAAAGAAGCTGATCCTGAATCAAAAGGACAATTTCCAGAGTTCAAATATCTATATTGACTCTATGTGGCTTAGTTCCAAGACAAAGGTATTCAAAGCAAAGCAACATTCAAAAGCCCGTGGTTGATTACTTCTGTAAAATGTAGGCAATTTAACTGTAAATGTCTCACTCCTGCTGGTCAAACTTACCATCTCTTTATGCACAGGCACTCACTGACTTAAATAGATCTACATTAATTGATCAAGCCACTTCAATTAAGTTCCAAAGCAAAACATAAAGGACGTTACACGCGGATTTCAGTTTGTGCAGTAAGGATGTGGAACCATCCCCAGATCTAAATCACATGCTCACATCTCTGTAGCTCTACAGCTAACTTACAACCAAGTCATCTTACTCTGATGCTCCCATGCTCCAAATTCATGTAGGGACATCTCAATATAATGGTCAATTAACACTGAAATCCTTGAAGTACTTCATCCATTTTAATCCCATCTGAGTACTTCATGATTAATTTTATTAAAATGAATTCCAAAGGAACTGTCAATGATTAAGTTCTTATTGTAGAGCAACACCATTATTTTTATGTATTTGTGTGGAGGTGCCTGGTCTCTATACTGCACCTTTGAAAGATTTTTTACAGACAGTGGCCAGCCTGACTTAAATGAGGTGTGATACCTTCATGTCTAAAATTGGGTGATGTAAATCCAGGCCCCAGAATCTAACCTGAAAGTCACTAACCTGACAAAATTCTTCTTGACTGTACCAGTGAGCTTTTGATTTCCCTTCCTGGTTCTCTGCCCATCCTGCTCAAAGATTTTTAAAAATGCTGAACTGTCTGCACGTACATACATTCTGGAATAGGAAGTAAGAGGGAAGCACCTTGATTCACCCTTTTTCCTCTGCCCTGGCTTCAAATATGGAGCAATTAGAAATGAATGTTTTGTCTCCTCTTAAAGAATATGGTGGTATTTAACTAACAAATATGAATCAGAGAGAATGCCTCTTTTCTAAATTTATCATTTATTTTGACAGAGATTGCAGAATTCTTGGGTTGACAATTTTCTTAGTTTACTCATGTTAGAATAAGGTTACCTAAGCCTCAATAAAATTTAAAAGCACCAACAAATTGTTTCACTTTATTTGATGCACCTTTTTCAGTCTAGGTAAGCTTAACATGTAATTTTTACTTTGCCGTTTGTATTTTATGTGAGATATCTCTTGGAAATACACTTTGCTCAAGCTGGCTATAGTATGAAAATAAGACAAAAAATGCAATGATAATATATGTGTAGAAGTAGGAAAATGTAAACCATAGAGTCTATAATAACCACACATACAGAAATATTATTTTAACAGAAATAATAATTATTCAATTAGCAAACTACTCTAATGATGTAAAGATTATTACAGTCATTTACTAATGGTGAAAATTTATGCCCAAAACTCTGGGTTTTCATCCATGAGACAGAATTTCTAGGGTATCTGTTAAGATTTGATAAAATTTCAGGGACCTTAACAGTCCTCAGAAATATATTTTAGAAAACTCTTGACTGAAAAAGTTATCTGAACTTTTTTTGTTAGTTATTAAAAATATTGCGATGCTGTGGTCTGAACTCAGCAACTACAAACCAGGCAATATTGTTCAAGAGGAGCACGGGAAAAATTATAAAAATCTAGAAATCAAAAGGTTTTGAGGGTAGGATGAAAATGTACTGGATTATAAGTTTTGGAAAAAGGCAAATTATGTTTTCCTAAAATTCAAAAGCTTAAACTCCACCTTTTTTACAGCAACACCTTCTAATAAATCAAAATTAAGGCTATTGGAAGACCTATATGCAATTTCCCCCTATTTACCCTCATAATCAATTATGTACTGTAAAAATATTAATTTACATTACTTGAAACTTTTCTTTAAAAAATGAAACTAAGAGTTATCATTGGAATAATGGAGATAACATTAATGACTGTAAGAGAGAAACCTAGATCATTGAAAGTTCAATTCTAAACATGTTTGTATTTGTATTTCTATCAGGATTTTTTTTCACTTAAAATAAGAACTTGCCTTTGTCATCATAGAATTGTGGTGTTAAGTGGATTTTTTTTTTAATTTATACATTTTTGAATTCTCATCCATGTTGCTGATTCAGCTTATCCTTTTCTCTCACTGATTTTAGCAGAAATTTCATTGGATTAGTCTTTATTTCACTGTCCATACCATTACTAAAAATGTGCAATAGTACAAGATTGAGGGCATATTCCCACAGGACACACATCAGCTTGACAGGGAACAATACACTCTGCACAGCTTCCTTAATAATTATATGATCACATAATATAATGTAAATTTTTTTTACACCTTCTTATGAAAATGTCATGTGAAATAACATCAAAAGATTTATTTGTCAAGACAGATGACATCTCCTCGTTCATCACCTTCCCAAGAACTGTTATTCTGTCACAAAAGGATATGGGACTGGTATTACACAATTTCTCCTTGATGAATTCATTTTGGCTGTAACTCATCTCCCCCCTATTCTGCAGGTGCTTACAGTTAATTTGATTTATTTGTTCCAGTTGTTCGGAGGTTTTTTTTATGACATTTAAATTATGCTGATGGGTCTGTAATTCCACAGCTCTTCCTTCCTCTCCTTTATAAATGCAGGCACTGAATCAGCTCTTCTTGATTTTTCTGAAACTTTCTCCATTCTTCACAACTGAGAACTGCTAATGGATCTTTAGAAGGCTTCATCTAGTTACTTAAATACTTTACAATAAACTTCATTAAACCTGGATTGTTTTCAAATATGTAATTGTTCTATATATTCTTCAGGAAGCTCTTTTAGCATTCCAATCTCAAATCTTAGCCCTTTCATAGGCTTAGTAGTTGCATTAATGCACAGTAGCTCCAATTAAGGAAAAGTAAGAAAGATATTAAACATTTTTTCAGGCTTAATACCATTTTTCAATTTATTTCCTTCACTGTTTGATAGCATATCAACCTTTTTATTTACCTTGCTCTGATTATTGTTTTATAAAACTTCTTAGTAATTATGCCTTTTATGGCATAGGCCTTTTATGTCCTTTTTCTTATGTCATGCATAATTTTGTGTCTTGCCCCTTCCAGTTTTGTCACCCTTCCTATTAGTGCTATTTCATCTACAATAATTTGGTAATTTGACCTAGTTTCCACTTTCAGAGGGCTTCTTTTTTTTTTTTTCCCCTGGGTCTTAGGGAAAAAAAAAGGCCACTGAAGTCACAGCTTGCTTATGGGAGCTGATTCCCAGCCTTCATAAGTATTGAAATGGTTTGTGCTTCTCCCTTAAATATAATTTCTGGGGGGAACTGCCAGTGCTTGTACATGTTTTTCTTTTAGATTTATTTGCAATGAGATCTGACTCATCAGCCCTACTAGTTTGTTCTCTTATAATTTATTGGTTTTATTATGATCTGCACTTTCTGTTCCTTGATGTAATAAATCATTTTATGTCCTCCCTAAGCAGGTTAAAGAAAGTCAGAGCAAACCCCCTTCATATTTTCAACTACATTTTCTAGAGGCTTCCTGCTAGCTGCCTTCAAAGAACCTCAGAGAGACAGAGCCTGGGAGGGACCTCTGGAGGGGATTAGTCCTAAGCTCCTGCTCAAAACAGCACTTAATGGAAAAACTGGATGAGATTGCTCAGTGTTTCAAGTCAGCAGACTTGAAATTCTCCAGGGAATAGACTGAAGTTGATTTCACCACCTCCCTGTTCAGTTTTTTCTTTACTGTAAAACACTTTTTCCCTAAATTATTGCTATTCCTTATACTTGGCTGAAATCTTTTGCATTGAAGTTTACGACAGATCCTTCCATTTCACTCTGGTGAAAGTCTGTTTTCTGTGGAATGTCCTACAGGTAGGGGCAAACTCCCAGAATCAGAGATCACCAAATGGGTTGTGAACAGGTAAACTAACATTTATCCTTGTGCACAAACACTGAACCTTGTATATTTCAGAGTCAAGCTTAAAAGTGAAACTGGGATACTGCCTCACCTCACTTTAAACACTTCAAAAATTCCCTCCAGCCAATTGCAATGCCTGCCAGGGGCTAATATATTTAGGGCCCATAATTAAAATATACCTGTTATGGCAAAGAGAAACTTAACTTTCTACCTAAACCACAAGCAAACTAAGTAAGAAAGAAAGAAAACTTTACTATTGAAATATCTCTGTTAAAACATAACCAATATGGCATAATACCACAATGAAGAAAGTAACACTGAGGCACCCACATCTAAAATGCACAACTATCTTTGCAATAAAAAATGGGCTTTTTCTTTGTAAAACTGAACGTCTACTGCTGCACTACAACCAATTTAAAGGACTTCAAGGTCTTGATATAACTGAGGTTTTTTTAGGAAGCATCACATAAAGCTGATTTTTCCTCCCACATGTACCACTTTAAGTATTTTGCAAGGATTTTGCCAACCACTGCAAATGAGTAAATAACAGAAGTGAAAACAAATGACTGATGAGATGGGACCCAGCAACCCAAAGACAGCCTGTGCCATTGTTTAACTCCCTGTCTGAATATGGAGCATCCCAGAGGGCTCTCTGCCCTACCACCACCACCAACTGCCAGACTGCACAAACCAGTGTCTCCACAGACAAAATGATTTTTTGAAACTTCTGAATATAGCAACATTAATCCACTTCATAAGTTCCACTTTTCCACTACAGCTCACAGAATACAAATCAGGGCTGGAGCCCACCAAGGCAGCCAGAAAATGTCCACTGAACTACATTTGGTCTCTCCAGCTCTTTTTTTTTTTCCATGAATACTTCCCCAGTACATTGTAGAAAGGTCCTCAGCATTTGCTAAATGACAACAGTATATTTTGGTTTGTGTCTGCTGTACAGGTGGTTTAAAATGTCTGTAAACATTAATTTCTCAAGAGAAACAGTAAATAACATTCAGCCATACTTTAGAACACACCAAGAAACATAGTATGAATTTACCTTCAGATGTCCCTCTGCTACTTTTTTTTCTTAGTTTACATGGAGTTTCAACTCTTGGAAGCAAAAGTGATTTGGGAAGGTAAAAAAGTCTTGATATGGATGGTAACTCCTAACATTTGACAAAGCTTTCTCAGGTTCAGTAATAGGATCTCATTCAAATATTTAAAAGAATCCAACTTCTAAGACTCAGCAGTAACTACCCAATGTATAGCTAGTTCATTTAATCCCAAACATACTTTAACAACACAGCTCAGTCAGAAGGAAGCAATTTCACCAGAAGTAAACTAATGACTTCCATCAAAAAACAATGGAGAAGGCAGTGAAAGTGTTGTAGGAAAAGTACATTTTTTCTTTTTTGATCTTTGTTTTTTCAAGCTTTATTCAGCTGCATAAGGCCAATCCAATAATAAAGGCTAATTTCCTGCGGTAATCATTGTCAAAGGGATTTAAAATTAATGCATGTATTCTGGAGCCGTACTGATAAAAAAGGTTCAAACAATCCCTATTATTTCAAATAACACTGAAAAAATAAGTGGTTTTCAACTTATTTCTAGCTATTCGTTTTGGATTAACATAAAATAAGCTACTTCAAGTTTTACTATCCTTGTGCAATGTATTTATATCAATGTGATTACTATCTTCAGTGAAAGGTTTAATATCAACATACAAGTAATTACTGGAAATGTTTCAATTTATATTAAGAAATTAAACTGTAAGATCAGCAACAACTGCCTCAACTAAATCAAAAGGTTCTTCCCACAAGCCACATATAAATTTTCTCATTTATTGAAGTTACATCTCTTTCACAGCAAAAACTAAGCCACTCAGCTTCACTTCTAAAATTATCCTTAGCAACTTTGCTGACTCTCTTTACAACACAAGGATTATACATAGTTTGAAAGGATCTCTTCTGAAAGCATTTAATCCTTTTTAAAGGTAAAGAAAAGTTAAAGTCAGAAAAATAAAAATTTATCTTGTATAATTATTTCAATTTTTACTTCTGTGTGACAGCTCTGTACATAAGACCTTGCAGTCTTACAATAATTCAGTTAAGGTACTTAAATGTTTTGTGCACAATGATTTCTGTATAGTGATGAGGAGATAAAACATAAAGTGTGTTTCTAGTATCTAGGCCAAATAATATTTATTTTTAAATAATGTAACTCTAAGAAATTAATGGCATTATGAAAAATCTTTACCAGTTGATCTTAACAAAACGTGTAAGAAAAGAAATCTGGAGCAAAGGCGACTTTATCTACTTTTGATGAAAATAAGAAAACATGCCAAATGACTCAAATTATATACACAGGTAAATTTTGACAGCGTGAGAAAACAAAAGTCCATTCACAGCAAATGTTATTTGTTTTAAATAGGGCCAGGTATCCCAACATGTTAAGTCTCCAGAGATCACACAAGGCTCACAGATATGACACAAACCTATTAGCAGCAGCCTACCCTGCTTGGCCAGAAGATCTAGCACTTGGAAGCCAGGGAGAAAACACAGGACCTCTCAAACAGATCTAGTGTTTACATGGTACAAGTGAATGTAGCCCCAGACCACAACGTGTTGAAAAACAACACAAAAAGTGTTGCTGGTGTTTCTTCACTGAGCTGTGGACAATGGGCAACCATCCCTAGACCCAGCTGCATGCATGTTGAAGACTGCAATGCAAGTTGTTTTCCATTACCATCTGTATGGCAGATTACCTTTGTCAAGGGGGCAGTTTGCCTTATCTCTCTGAGTGACCACATTCACACCTGCCTTGGAAGGGGACATCTGCTGATAACAGACTATTGAATGTCACTGCATGACTGATAAGAACTATAACATCCCATTGTGAAATGCTCTGCCCAGAGGGAGGAGCCAAGCATTGCTACCCAGATACAATCCAGAAGTTTTTGAGACACCAGTATGGCTTTCTCCACGGGATTCCCCAGAGGAACAGCAGCTGTCTCTTCTTCCACTGCGTCTTCAGAGGAAGAATACATCCTTCTCTACAGGTCCTCCTTGCTCCTACAGAACCACACCTGATATTTCAGGAGGACTGCAGCCATATTTCCAATTGGACTGCCACCAAAACCCTGACCCACAGGGTGTCAGGTTGGGTTCTAACTCTGTCAGTGTTGTTCTAGTGTACTGCATTGTTTATTTTATCCTTTTTTTTTTCCTTTCCCTATTAAAGAACTGTTATTTCCTGCCCCCATATTTTTGCCTGAAAGCTCCTTGAATTAAAATTTATAGCAATTCAGAGGGGTGGGGAGGGTTTATATTCTCCATTTCAGGGGAGGCTCCTGCCTCTCTTAGCAGACTCCTGTCTTTCCAAACCAAGACAATGCAGCAGTGGTGCAGACACTTGGCTTACAGTGCTCACTGACTCTGGGGAAGGCTCTGCCAAATCATCCACCCAGAATGCCACATGAACCTGGTGAGCCTAAGAAGTCTACTGCCACTGCCTCAAGTGTGATACTAAAGAAAAGAGGGGTAAGGGGCAAGGTGTCAAGTATAACACCAAATGATCAAATGATAGGAAAGGTCTAGGGATTTGAAATGGCTCCCTAAAGGTCTGAGTCAGCACTAGCTGTACATGTCACTGCTGCAGAACAAAAGCAGGGTCACTTTGGCTTTGTTAACTAGCAAGTGTTTCATATGACACACTGGAAATATTGACTTTCTTCTACTTATCACTGGTGGACCTTTTCCAGAGAACTGTCACTGTTTTGGGGCAAGTTAGCCTAGAAAAACTGAAGAGCCCAAATGAAAACAAGAAGACACTTAAGGACCAAAACATGCAATTTTAATGAAGGAAAGCCAAATGAAGCCCATGAGGTGCAGCCAAGAGGAAGTGGCAGCAGGGAGGAGCAAGGGGAGAGGTGCTTGAGTGGAGTGGAAAACAAAATTATCATCTGTTCCTTGTGACCATGGCAGATAACAAGAGATTATCTTAAATTGCAGCAAAGAAGATTTATGTTTGATATCTCAGGAAAAGCTTTCTCACTTTAGGAACAGAATATACACCAGCATCTGTCACATATGGATGTACTTGATCCTGCTTTCAGTAGAGGTGATTAGATGATTTCTTCAAGACAGTTTGAGCTTTAGATTTCTGTGATTTAATGATGTCAGCTGCCTGAGAAACTTGTGAGCTGCAATATGAATATTTGATACAAACAATAGCTTCTACAGCAAATAAGCTGAAACCCCAAATTATACGATACCAGCAAGAAGTACTAATACCAAAATATTCCTGAGTTACAAAGGCAAAGCTTACTGTTCTTTATCCCATTTCTAATCCTGAGACATTCCACCTCATGCCTGTCTGGATGCATCAAAACAGGATTTCTGTTGACAAATATTGCACGTACTATCATCACAAATGCTCAACTCATGATTTTAAAAGTAACATCACTATGAAGTTTATTATGGAAGTTTTATAAACTATTATTCCCCTGTGGATGGGGATAAACCACTATCCCTTCATTGGAGATGCAAATAATTTCTGGTGTGCTTTCTTTCATTTGTTTATTATTGCAGTAAGCTTTCGTCCAAGGTGGAATTTCCACAGAAGTATCTTAAATATTAGAACAGCATCAAATGAAACTGATACATTTTCCTATTCCTCTGAGAGAAAGGTGATGGGGGATTTACGAGTACTAGAGTTTCAGGAATTCAGTGGCAGCAGCAGCTAAAGTTAGTGCCTTGAGAACTCCTGAGAGATGAGAGTTTTTCAGGACTTACTTGCATAAATTAGGTGTCTTTTTGACTGGCATGCTTTTCTCTGACAAAAGATAGAATGGAGTAGATTCAGAAAAAAAGCATTAAAAGCTTTTGAAGGCCAAGACTTACACAGTATAGGCTAAATCAGTATGAAGGAAAGTGAATCCGTTTGCATATGGCTCACTGAGCTAGACCTGCACTGTACCCAAGGCTGGATGCAAACATGCCAGCACATTCTCCTCTGTCCTAGGACATTTTCTAGTTCTTTTCCAGATTGGTGCCAGCTAAGTAGACACTCTTCTTCTTTTGCTTCAGGTTGAGTATGTTTTAATTCTTCTTCTCATGCATGACCTCAGATGAGAAAAGATAATAATGAAAAAGCCATGCTAAAATCCATTATCTTTCTCTCTGGGAATAAATACTGTTTCTGTGTTGCCTGGCCTCTCCTCTTCTCCTGCCAGTGTTTCTGTGCCTCTCAGGTGGTGCTGCTGGCCACCACACCAGCACTACCATTGACCCTGCTCTGCTGAGGAGCCGACAGTCATTGGTATAGACGACACTCTTCCGCCAGTGGATCAGCACATTTCCTCTGCAATAAGCTAAATTTAATTCTGAAATTCATACGCATATGGAAAGGAGAGTATGTAATAGCCATTTTACTGCCCACTGCCAGCAGCTAATTGCACAAATATACATGCAAAGCATATATACACTCCAGTAAAATCTGTTAGAGGATGTATGGCTTATTGCTATTTCCCAAAACATTTGGAGAATTAGAGTAATAAGTATAAAATAAATGATATATTTTCATCTTATCAGAGAAAATTAAGATCTGCTTTTTACCATATTTGTCATCTTTTTTCAGGAAGAAAGCCTATTCATTTCAGTAAAATGGCCTGAGAATTAAGGCAGCATTCATCTGAAGCAGCGGAAGTATTCAGCTGTAATAAAACCAACAAGCTTTTATCAATGAGATCAGATGCTCCTTTCAATCCTTAACCCAATTTATTAACAGGGCATATATGAACAAGATCCATGTTTGAATCTTCACACAAATCAAGTGAAAAAGTGAGCAGTTACATGCAAATTATTATTAGGAAGCACATGTGATTCTATAAAAAATGTTTAGCCTTTGATTGATGTTGGGAGAAGGGGTAAGAATGATCTCTAAGCAGGTACATTTTTTATTCAGTATCCCAAACTGCATGAAGAAAATTTTATTTGTATCCTCATTAATGACACGATCAAGAAATAAAATTATAAGTAAACATATATTTAATATCCTATAAATTTTTTCTCCATCAGAGCACCAGTCTTTTAATTTCAGTTTGCAATGAATATTTCTCTGGTCTTTTACATCAACTGAAAAATTCTCTGGGATGCATTATAAATGTTTCTCATGTTAACTGGATCCTAGATATAGGTCTGTCAAAGACCTGGAGTGTCATAATTTATGTAATTTAGGTATGTCATTTATATATGTTATAATTTATGTCAAATTACCAGTTTATAGTACATAATTATTAATAAAAATAATAGCGGCTTAGAAGATGATTACATCCATCAGCAGTAAGAGCAACATGCAAATAGACAGATGGGCAGACAGAGAAAGACAGATGCTTGAGCACACCTCAAACGAGCATATCTCTTAGGAGCTGTAGGCAGACATGAGCTAAATGTACCAGTATCAAGGAAGATGCAACAACCACTTCAAGCCAGGTGAATGGTTTGGCTTTACCACCACAGTGCTGCAACTGCAACAATCTGCCTGGGGAGAACAGCAATGGAGAACTAAAGCTTATTCGCTGGGGCACCACACTGACCCAATGAAGGCTTCAGACTGATAGTGGCATGGCCACATGCTGCTACACCATCTTGTACAATGCTACCAACTCGTGTTGGGTCAGGTTCATATGGAAAATCACCATTCCGGGATTCTGTGACTGTGAAAAGATCCTTGATGCTGCCCCAGAGAGCAGTCTCAGTCTTTTTAACAAGTGGTAGTTAAAAATCAGTCAATAGGAGTGTTTATTATAAGGATCAGTATTATAGGTCTACAGAGATCAAGTGGAGCAATCTGTGATCCTGCTAAAAATTGCAGCAAGTGGTGTTTTGAGCTCCCTTCCAACCTGTGCTGTTGTATTATTATGCGATTTAAAAGAGACAAAATCAAACATGAGCCAATAATGTCAGGTTTGATTTAGATACCTAAGCTCCTTCCCAACCCAGAAGCTTGTCATGTGGCAACCAGAAGGCCAAGGAATGTTCAAATGAAGTAGAAAAGTCAGTAAGACTCCACATTCATCTGTTCCTTTTTCCAAAAGCTGACACATCCCAGTCTGATGAGCAAAGCAATGCCTCCATCAGCACTACAACCATTTTGCTTGGCTTGGAAATAGCTCCTGAAAGATGAAAAGCACAGTGTGATTTGGACAGGAAAGCAGGCCATGCTGAAGAAGTAATGCTGCTACTTCCTCCTCTTCATTGCACAGAAAAGCCTCTTGCCATTGAATAAACCTTAATTAAATAATGCAGCTAGTTCTGATAAGTCAAGAGGCAGTAAGAAAATCCAAGGCGCTGGGGTACAAGAAAATCCTTCTGGTAATTTCCATGGGTTTCAGCTCATATCTTGTTTATCCTGGACAGCCACGAAGATCAGCGACAAGCTATGAGGTTTTTTTCCTCATAGAAGGGTTTCTGATGATTCTCAATAGATTGGAAATATTCTGTTGTGGTGGTTTGACCAGGAAGAAGTGGGAATTCTGGGATGCTGTGGTCAAACCAATGGGTGCTCGGATTTTGATACTGGCACCTGGTGTGGCCAGCGGGGTTTGGACACACCTCTGAGAACACACAGGGGTTAAAAGCAGAGCTTCGGCCCTGGGAGGCCCTCTTGGGACTTCGAGGGAAAGAGGTCGGATCGCCCTCCCTCGTCCAGCTGCTGCTGCTGGGCGGGGCGCGGCAGCCATGTGGTAGGCCTGGGGCCTGGACGGAGATGGGGGGTGAGGAGGCCCTTGAGGATGGAAGGGTGGAGGAGCCCCAGGAGGCATCAGGCAGCCATTCCCCACCTCCCCGCCCTCCCAGGAGAGAGAGAGAGAGCCGGCGACGACAGAATGCGATAGCAGCCGGCCCAGGAGGAGAAGGGGGGGAGTGCAGCGAGAAGGTGCCTGGCCGGAGCAGCAGCGAGTGTGGAAGTGCCGGAGCTCTGGGACAGGCAGAGACTGAAATTTTTAACCCCTTTCTTACATGATTGGGACATCGCAAAAAATGCTGATCCTCCTCGGAGCTGAACAAGAAGAGAGATAAGAGATGAGATAAGAAGGACCTGGCCCGAGGGAAGTGGAGAAGACTGGCTGAGTGGAGAGATGTTTGGAGTGGCCTTCTGGCTGGACTTTTCTTGTGTGGCCATAGACTGAACGAGTGACACAGAGACTGAATTTAGGGGGAGGCGGTGCCTCAGAACCAGGAGGGTTCAGTGTGGGTACCCCTCAGCCCCAGGGGGTGGGAAAAAATGGGGGGGGACAGATGTCCCAAAGCAGAGACTGTGCCTTTTTGGAAGGAGACAAGGCATCCTTAAAAGACAACCCTAAAAGCAGCTCTGGTCCATGCACAGTGGTGAGAGCACTGGGCATGAAAGGAAGATGTCACAAATGGCAAAAGGACTTTCCGGGCAGTGCCGAGTGACATGGAAGCACATGAGGTTTTAGCGTGTTTCCAGGGGAAGCCTATGGTGCAAGGACTCCTCTCCTCTTCATGGACTGAAGTTTGAGTATTCTAAAGGGTGGTGCCAGATTGGGCAGTTGGTGATGTGGGAGAATGTATTGGATTGGGAAATTTTGGTGGTGGGGAGGAGGAAAGTGCTTTTTGTAAGGTTTTCAATTTTTTCCCTTATAGTTTTTTTTTCCTATTTTCCTGTAGTTTAGGTAATAAAGTTTTCTTTATTTCTAAGCTGGAGCCTGCTTTGCTTATTCCTGGTCACATCTCACAGCAGACACCAGGGAGAGGGTATTCTCATGGGGGCACTGGCTCTGTGCCAGGCCCAAACCATGACATCTGTAAAGAACTCTTAATTATTGATATATGAGGCTTTACCATAGCTTCACACTTAGTCAGAAGACATTTTGAAAATTGCTGCTCTTGGAATTTGTCAACTTGGAAAACAAAATTAAACTCAACAACTTGAAGAAATTTCAAATTGTTAGACATGTCTACTAAACCTACTTTAAAAACATGATCTTTCTGGTATCTACATGAATGGCTTTGCCAATAAGCTTAAGAGCTTTCTTAAAACATGTTTGTGGTTCATAGTCCCTGTTTGAAGAGTATGATTACTACCTTCTGCAATCACAGAATTTAATTTGTTACATTTGATTCAAACATTCTAATTTCAAATATTCAATATAAAATTCTCTTCTTTATCTCAAAAAATATGGAAAAAGAAAAGTGATTTAAAATAAAAATTAAATTTTTAAAATTCAAAGCTAAACATGTCATTTTCTCCACATATATTTGACACATGGCCATAAGTTTTCAGAAGATGCAAGTAATATAAACTTTGCTAATTTTTTTACATTCATACTGCATTCAACTTGATATATACATTCTTGAAAATCAGGAGCTAGTAATCTTTTATGTATTCTGGAAAAGAGTGTGAATCTTGATTTAGTTTCCTATCCATACTCTGTTGCTTACTACCTAGTGCTTCTGTGTCACTAAAACACTTCTATTTCACTTAATAGTAACTTACTTTTGCATTCCAATCATATTTAAAGTATTTTACAAAGTAGGCTTAGGTTGGAATAATTAAAATATTACAACTTTGTTATTCTGTCATTAAATGCAGAATCTGCTCAACTAAATCAATGCTCCCATAAACAAGATTTAAACTGATTTTCAGAAGCACTCATCTTTAAATAGAATTTTTAGTAAGAAGAAAAATATTTCCTAAATTGCACAAAGATATAGGTTATGTATGTCTATTTGCTTCTATTTATGCAAAACATAATTTAGCAATAATAAAGTGTCATGAAGTCTGGAATGGGAATTTATTTGTCCCAATATTTATGTCATACACTACAGAGGAGAACGTATGTGGCCCGAAGTTTAGAATCCAACTAGCTGAGGGCGAAAGGCCAACGCCCCTCTGCAATTCCTGGCCAGCACCCTTCGGCGTCTGATGGCCTCGGGCTGTGCTGGCTGCGGACTGGCGTACCTCGCTGGTATAGGAGAGGAACGGAGCTGACCATTTCCCGGGGGTTAAACATCGGTTTATTGACGGTGATGCCGCATCCAAACACCGGGAAACCATCCGGGAAAAAGTTTTTTCATAGGGGGTGAAAACAGGATTATAAAGGAGGGGGGGTGGGTACAGGCGGAGCCAATCGGGAAAGGTGAGGGGATGAACTTCACAGAACTGACACTCCATGGGGACCAATAATCAAAAGGTAGAGGAGGTGTCCTGGGACTCCAGCCAAACCACCATCTCCAGAGAGGAGAAGGTTCTCGAAACCTGGGAGGAGGAAGGGAGTGATTGACTGGACAGGGAGGAAACAACTTTCACTTATAAGGGAAACCAGGGGAGGAGCAATTACATATCGGCAACTATGAATAGCGGTTACTATAGCAACTTAGCTGACAGGCTAGCAGTGGCGGGAAAGAAGGGGGAACGAAACCATTTTACACATAATAGGGGAGAACAATACATAAATTGGGGGAATAACACAAGAAACTTAACAACACACTACCACATCTCCCCGTTTTTTACCAAATAAAAATTAAAATGAAGAGAAAAGTCCAAATTAAGCTTAGAATGCAGGAACTCGCAGCTGGTCATGACAAGTGTCTTTGTCTTCTGAACATTGCAAGGGACAGTGGCACTCGGCGCAGTCAGTTTTCTCCGGACTAGCTTGCAAATTAGGAGGATGAAAATCAAAAGTGAGTTGGGGAAATGTACTAAAAGACAAAAGATGAACAGTTAAACGCAAAATACTTAAACAGATGGTTCTGCCCCAAATAATAAATCCAGTTCGGGAGAAGAAGAAGAAATGGGGGAGGGAGGTTGGGATTAATAAACCAGAGGTAGTTCAGTGACGAGAGGGGTAGGAGCAGCAGTCTCAGCATTGGGGAGGAAGTAAACATCTGAGGAAACTGATGGTGTTTGGGAGGGTTTTCTCCGTCGCCGCGAGCACGCCTGAACCTGTGACTCAGCTTCCTTCTGCATCCTCTGCTTCGGGATGAGGGGCCTGACTCATTTGGATGGTCTTTTTCCTCTGTCTTCTTCCTATCTTGCTTCCGCCTCCATTCCATGTAGTCTTGGCGCATGGGACACTGAGGCATCCAATGCCCCACCTTGCCACAGAGATGGCAGGGATGGGTTGCTGATGTCCTCCTGCCGGACTCAGAAGTAGAAGGACCGGCCACGGGGGCAGCTTCAGCCTCTATGAAGTCTTGCTCGGGGCATTCAGCAAAATGCACAGATGTTCTCTTAGGCCTTGGGGCCAGGGAGACTTGACGCACTACGACATCTATCATGGCTTCTACTGTGGGCTTAGGACTTCGAGGGAGAGTTTTTATAGCCTTGCGGCAGTCAGCGTTGGCATTGCTATAAGCCATCTGCTCAAGCATTTTTTCCCTGTCATCCTCTCCGAGCGCTTGCGCTTCCACATATCTGTAGAGGCGTTCGATAAATTCCATGTATGGCTCTTGCGCTCCTTGCAAAACCTCAGCATCTTCCCATTGGGAGGTAACTACCTCTAACTTAAAGAAGGCCCGCTCAGCTGCTCGGGCCGTCTCTACTAGCTGGGATGGGAATAAGGCTTTAGCTTGATTTGCCCCTTCAGCCCACTGTCCTTCACCCAAAAGATGTTCTTGGGTAATTAACTGACCATCTGCGTCATGGGACAGTGTAAGATTCCCCCAAAAACTTGGGAGTACTTCCACTATTTCCCTCCTCCATTCCCTCACCCAGACTCTAAATTCCATGGGTCTGAGCAGGCTAGAGAAGAGGGACCTTAACTCAGTCGGTACCAGGTCTCCCTGCGCAAGGGTATTGTGTAGCAAACCCCGGATGTAATCTGACTCCCGGGAGTAGTCTTTCTGAGCTTTGCACAGTTCGTTTATTCGGACCTGTGCTAACGGCACCCACTGTGCCTGTGCATTCCCCCTTTCCCCTAGATGGTAAGTTACCGGAGCGGCTTCTAACCGGGGAGCTTGCTCCGGTTTCTGGCTTCCCCCCCCCCTCCTCTGAACACAAAGCGTGAGAGCTGGGGGGGGTGGCGTGGGAACCGAAACTGGAGGAGGTTGAGGCGGGGTTTGGAGCTGACGTAAGGCAAGGGAGTGGGCGCGGCAAACTACCCTTCTCCACCCCCCGGACGGCGTTCGGAGGCGGAGGGAAAAACGAAAACGGAGCGGGGGGGAAGGGAGTGGGGGGCTGAACCGGGGGAGGGGTTTGAGGAGGAGCTGAAGGTGGGGCGGAGTGCTGAGGAGTGAGCGGGACGGAGGGAGGGTATGAGAGAGGAGTAACTGGGCAAGGGGTGTGGTCAGGGTGAAGGAAGGGGTTGGTGCTTGGGAGGAACGGGTTAGTGGAAGAAGAAGGAGCTCTGGCGGCAGAGACCGCGTGGTCCCCGCCATCTTGGACAGTAAAGGACCTACTTTGTGGAATTTCATTACTAAGCGGAACAAACTTAGGGGTTGAAACTGGGGACTTGAGAACTGGGGTAGAGGGTGAGGATAGAGGAGGAGCCTGGCTAGGGCTCCTCAGACGGGGAGGCTGAGCAGGTCGAGAGGGAGCAGGGGCAGAATGGTTTCCCTGCTTTTTGTTGGCCTTTAAAATCCCTTTCGAGGGCTCCTGCCTGTGTGAATAGGGAGAGGGCTGGGGGGTAAGGTTGCGGGAACCGGGAGAACTGGGGAACAAACTCGAAGAAGAAAGATCCTTTCTTGAACTCCCGGCTGGGCGCAGCGAAGTTAATACTTTGCTTGCCCAGTATGCCACGTTAGACAACCGGGGTTCCCCAGCGTTAACCTGTTGGTCTAATTTGGCCACAACGGCTGCCCAAAAGCGCGGCTCTTTCGCAACTTCTGGGGAAACTTCAGGGAAATGTGAAAATACCCATCTAATCAACACTATCAACTCTTTCTTGGGGGCAGTAAAACCTCTTCCAAGTAACAAACCCTTAACTACAAAAAAACCTCCTTTTTGGGTTTTGCTCTGACCCACACCCATGATCGTGGGGGGTGTAGCGGCCCCGCCGCGGCAAACCGCGCGGAAAAGCCGCCCCGCGCTGAAAGAGCCCGCCGCAACCACTCAGCGCCGCGCCGAGAGCCCCGCTGCTGGGCCCGGCGTTACCGTGCAGGGACACCGCGGGCGCGAAAGGCGGCAGACGGCAGTCCCCCGCGTAGAGCTCCCAGGGAAAATTAAAAAGGCAGGGGAGGAACCGAGTCCGGGGTTCACCTAATCAAAGAGCGTTGCAAACGAAAAGTTCAGCCGGATTAGTCCACTGACACCGGAGGTAGTCTGACGGCTAGTAGATTTAAAGTCCAGCCCGCGGGGTACGGTAAAGCCCCCGCGTGGGCGCCATCTGCAGAGGGGATCGTATGTGGCCCGAAGTTTAGAATCCAACTAGGTGAGGGCGAAAGGCCGACGCCCCTCTGCAATTCCTGGCCAGCACCCTTCGGCGTCTGATGGCCTCGGGCTGTGCTGGCTGCGGACTGGCGTACCTCGCTGGTATAGGAGAGGAACGGAGCTGACCATTTCCCGGGGGTTAAACATCGGTTTATTGACGGTGATGCCGCATCCAAACACCGGGAAACCATCTGGGAAAAAGTTTTTTCATAGGGGGTGAAAACAGGATTATAAAGGAGGGGGGGTGGGTACAGGCGGAGCCAATCGGGAAAGGTGAGGGGATGAACTTCACAGAACTGACACTCCATGGGGACCAATAATCAAAAGGTAGAGGAGGTGTCCTGGGACTCCAGCCAACCACCATCTCCAGAGAGGAGAAGGTTCTCGAAACCTGGGAGGAGGAAGGGAGTGATTGACTGGACAGGGAGGAAACAACTTTCACTTATAAGGGAAACCAGGGGAGGAGCAATTACATATCGGCAACTATGAATAGCGGTTACTATAGCAACTTAGCTGACAGGCTAGCAGTGGCGGGAAAGAAGGGGGAACGAAACCATTTTACACATAATAGGGGAGAACAATACATAAATTGGGGGAATAACACAAGAAACTTAACAACACACTACCACAATACACATCTACCTTTAAGGAATTAATCACAGGCACTTCTTCCTGTCACAGAAGGGAAAAAGGCATCCCATCCTAATGATGACCAGATCAGCAGAGATCAACTGGAGCAACCTGGAATTCTGCTAAAAACGAGAGGTGTTTATTTCTTTCCATTACATGTCATTTACAGTTCATCTCTGACACAGCCATCTAAAGTAAAGTGAGAAGAGTTCTTCTTGGGTTCCTGCTATTTTGCCACCAGTACTGCTTAGTCAGCAGAAGCTAAACTTCTGGCAAAGACAGTGTTCATCTGAAGGGCTCTATAAACTAATACACTGGGAATATTTTGTGAAGACAGAGTCCAAAATTTAACTCACATAGCAAATTATAAGAAGAAAAATCAAGGCTTTAACTTACCGTTACTTCCTAGTAGACTTTCATCCCTGCTAAAAATATTTTTGTTTTCTGAGAATTTTAGACCTTTTGTTGCAAGATTTACGACGTAAAACATAAAATAGGTAACAAAGGTATTCACTGAACAACAGTTAATGGACCTAGAATTTTCAGGGAGGGGGAAGGAAAACAGGAAAACCAAGAAGTGCATCACCAAGTCAGAAAAAAATCAAATTTAACAAAGTAGCTCTGCTGACAAGGAGTAATAGGAATTACCCCTATGGGACACAACCAGCAACCAGATGCTAAGCAATAGTTTCACCAATCTTTTCTTTCTAAAGGGTGTGTAAACAGGGAAAAGCACCATCTGCAGTTTTACTAGTCTGCAAACCTCCTTGCACCATAGGGCCTCACAGTGCAGTGCCCTTGGAAAGTCCAAGGATTCTCTGAAATGCTATTTCTTAAAAAGCAAAAAGCCTAAGTCATAACAATAATTAATTTCAAAATATTGTCTTTGGAGAGTTTCCTGTGAAACATATACAGTATACTGGAGGAAGTGTAGCAAATTAATGGAATGAAATGGTAGTTAACAAGTACACTTTTTCCTCACCTATGCTTCTAAAACATAATTAAACCCATCTTATCTTACAAAACATCATCATTGATAATGCTTCCAATTTTACTTCTGGCAGAAGTCACCGTACTCTAGGCTTTTAGTATACAACAATGACCACATCACTAGATTTTATTACCCTACTTAAAACCCCTGTAAAAAAGCTGACGACAATCCTTACAAGAAGATTCAGCATTATCATTAAGAGCAAAATTATGTTCAAGAAGTGAGGAGGGATTATAAACAGGTAACCTTGTAAAGCTACTGATGGGAAATTCCTGCTTGTGTGAAAAGTAAATGATCAAAGTTCTTTGTATTATGTCTTGAGAGAATGGAGAAAATGCCAGTTATCATTTGAGACCATAGGCTGTATCCTGGCATGAATAACTATTACTGATGCTGAAACACACTAGTTCAAGGTGTAATTGAAAATATTTCTTTTAAGGCACAACAAGAAAATACACTATAGGTGTATTCACATGGTTGGTTTGGGGTTTTTTCCCCTCCAGATTAAAATTGGAGGGTTTTATCCCTTTTCCCCCATGTACATAAACTATTGTTCTTAGCAAGCCAACTTAGTGCAATAAAGAAGATGATTAAACAAACTAAGCAAATTATTCTAGGACTCAGTATTGCATATATATTCAAGAATCTGAAATTTAAAGTTTTAAACAGATGATTTTAAAAATCCAGACTTGTCTTATTTTTTTCTCAAAAGATACTTTGTATATAAATATAAAATCCTTCCACAAAAAAACTGCATAAATATAGGAACACGTTTTAAAGAAACACACCTAAATTATACACAAGCACTTTCAAAAGAGATCATTAATAATTATTTTCCACTGCCACACTGATAAAGCAACATCACACCCTCCTATCAATGTGAACCTGACTTAGGACTCCCCACAAAGTTGTGAGGTAGGGCTTAAAATCCAATATGATTATTGTCATGATGAAGAAGTAGAATTTCAAAAATACTCTGTATTTACGGCCCATCAAAACTGGCCTTTGCTTTTTGGGAATTCTAGCTGAAAAAAACCTACAAATATTAAGAAACAGACAAGACACTGTTAATGGATAAAAGTTTAGAAATACTATTTGTCTGTTTTCCTTTTTTTTTAATTTCAGCATCTCTTGTGAGAATCATTTGTTGCTCTGTGATTAGAGTAAAGAAACACAATTTTCCCTTTTTATTCTAATTGCTAGAGAGAAATTGCTTCATGGGATATGGTCATGGCCAGCACAATACAGGACAGTATGAAGAGGAGAGTGAGTCTGGACATGTGGGATGTACCTGTCACAACAATTTCCCTTTCCCTTCCATTCCTGCACATAGTATGTCACCCCTCATCTCCCTCAGTAATTTCCTTGTCTCTTTTCTTTAGTTCATCAAACACTACATACTCACACCACGTGCTCACCTCAAAAGAGAAAGGTCAAAAACTAAGACGACATAAAAGCGTAAACAGAAAAAGGGTTAATTCTGGCCATCAGAACCATTTTCAAACAACTACAGGGAACAAAAGGAAGAACAGGTGTTTCCTGCATCAGCACAAAAAGGAATATACTATTTCTGAACCTACTGGGTGTAGGTCCCAAGGCTTGTGTAGATGTGAGAGGCTGCAGGAGAAAGACTCTGTGGCAAGAGAACAGGGTGGGCATCTGACTTCTGGCTAAAGTTAACACACCAGCTCATGCACAGTCAGAGTCACCTGATAATGTCACATTTGAACTAAAATATCCTGAAGCCTCTAGAAAAATCAAAGAAAGAATATTTAACAATGTTAACCTCAATTCTGCCCTCTTTAATAATGGGGTCAGGACATTTCCACTACAGATGCTGAAGAACAGTTTAGAAAAAAACATGGGGAAAGAAATCACTATGTGAAATCAAGAGGAGTGCATTAGGGATAAGCTAAAGAAAAGCCACTCCCTTAAGTATGGTTTCCCTGTAAATCTAACACTCATCAAACAGCCCTTGCAAACTTCATCACTTCTTCGCTCAAGAATATTTTCTTTATCTGTTTCTATGTTATTGCAGAGATCTCAGTCACTCCTATTACTACTTTGTTTTCCATTCCAATTTATACATGACACACTCATTTTATCAGTAATAAGGAATCCTAGTACTGTCAGTGAGACATACTTAGTTCTTCATTGATATACATTTAGGTGTCTAAATATGCACAAGTTCCCACCACTACAAACAGTTATGGACAGAATTAAATACTTCAATACAAGCATCTAAAGTAATTTGAGAAGCTGTGTGGCACCCTTAATACATGCATGGAGATGATAAACACCAGCTCTGCAAAGACCTGTAAGCTTCATTGGTATTTATTAGATTCCCATCATTGAAATAAACTGGGCTACCTCAACTACAACTCATGATGAAAGTTCTGCACCAGATGTTCTTGAAGACACAGGGGAAAGCATGGCTCCACTACTCCAACCTCCTTCTGGGCCTTGTCACATTCACTGGGCCTTGTCACAATACATTCTGTTTCAGATATGGCATGACAGCTGAAATAGTATTCAACACAAACTGAGGCAACCAAGTCCAATTCTACGTTTGCCCATGGAGTTCACTTGCAGACATTCATATTTAGGTGGCAATAAATTGAAGCCTCAGGCTTCCAAATTCATTCACAACACTGAAAAGCTCCTTCAACCAATGAAAAGCTGAAGTGAAAAGCTGAAAAGCTCCTTCAACCAATCCCCTGCTCTTCAGTACATTTGAACTCAATGCTGTGAATGGAAGCTGGATAACAAACAATGCATATGCTGAACTGAAAAACTTGACACACAACACAAGTAATTCCACTGCTGTTTAGGTGTACTATTGTACAACTATTGCATTTCCCAGTAACCACCTGTCTATTCAGGAGGGCAGCCTTAGATTACTTTGGGGCATACGTGCAAGTGCTCTTCATAAGCTGGAGTCAACATTACTTTAATACATCATTTTCTGGTGTTATAAAATACACTACTATATTGTATGAGAGTTTAAAGTAATTGAACACAGGAGCTGAAAGTGCCCTTGGCAACCTTAACTCCGGAACAGACTTTTGGACTGCTAACATAGACTTGCTAAGAATCACAAATCAACACCACCACTGTAAAAGTGCAATTTTGCCAAAAGGTAGAGGCATGCAGGACCAACTCTCTCGCTGTTTCCATGCCACTTCCCCCCTCCCCACTGGTGTCTGTGCACAGTCCTAAACAGCATCTCAGTTGACAACCATACAGCTCACCAGCTCAAAACCCAGAACTTGTTCGCACAAAAAACTCAAAAACTATTCATTTCCATAATGTCTTAAGACACTCACGGGGTGGTTTTTCAAATTAGCCAGCCATCTGGAATCACCTACATTTTTATATAAATTCTGCTCACTCTATTGCTCATTATCCAGTGGTTTAGCTTTCAGTCAACAGGTTTTTAGTCAACATTTAGAGCTGGTCTTGCAGAGAGCAAAATGGTACACACATGCAGAACTATCCCACAAGCAAGCAGGAACATGAAGTTTCAGGAAAAAGAGTATGGCAAGTGGAAGTGAAGACAGAAGGGATGAAGTACAGTGAGAACTGGGAGAAAGATAAAACGTGGTAGGAAACGAGACCAATGGAAATGAAACAAAACTGTGAGAGAATTCTGTGATGGCAGATATGACAAAGTTTGTCAGAATGTCTGTATTTCACCAGAATAGATGCAGCTATCCTGCTTGTAGCATCTGGGTAACTGAAAACACTGGCAGTGGCTAGAGCAGCTGCTAAAAAACAGCTGAGAACCCAGTAAACCAAGCTCATCTGAGATTCTTGAAGACAGATGTCAACAGCACACAAAAAAGTTATGCAGAAGTACTGGGTGTATGAATGACAAATCAGTGCCAGAAATCTTGACAGAAACTTAGCAAATGCAAAGCAATTCGTTGATCATATCACTGTCTATGAATTACATTTATATCTCTACTTGTAATAGAAACATTCTGAGACACAAATTACAGAAAGGGAGCAGGGATGAAGGATGGAGAGATGAATCCTTACTATAGGAAGATGCAGGTCCTTTTACTATTGGCCTAGGTATTTGTTATTTCTCTTCTCGATACATTTCAAGGTGCACCACATTGCTATGAATTTACTGATTTTAAGTGGAACAGGCACTTCATAATGGAAGCAATAAACCCAACACACATCTGAAGAATTAGTCATACAGTCATAGAACCATTTTAGTTGAAAAACACCTTTAAGATCACTGAATCCAAAGGTTAACCCAGTACTGCTAAGCCTATCACTAACCTATCCCTAAGTGCCACATGTTTTTATTTGGAGCAAGTGGAGCCAAAGCAAGAGGTTAAAATTAGGCAGATGCTGAAGTGCTTTGCAGACTGGAGCTTGACTCCTGACACCCTGAACTCTCTTAGTCTTTCAGAATGTTTTTACTCAAGTATATTTCTTTAAATGGTGGTCTTCTTGACTTTCACTTTATTTAGAAAAATAAGAAAAGCAGTAAAAGTGTCAAGGTTTTAGTACTTTTACTGTGTTTAAAGAAACAATTTAATTAATTAAGAAATTTATTAAATAAGTTTAATTTAGGTGGAATAGTTGGGTTTTTTTAAAAGGGCATTGTTGAAAAGAACTGATACAAAGCACACAGTTAAAAATTAATATGTTAATAATAGATTATAAAGCCACAAAGATCTCCGTGATCCTCTAATCTGACCTTCTGCATAATAAAGGACAGAGGATTATCCTGACTTTATTCTAGTTCTTCATTCATATGCTTCCAAATGCTTTTTTCAGAGCTTAGAAACCATTTTCTTTCTGAAGTGGAAATCGTTTAGAAGATACTTAAGTTTTTCTCCCTTCTAAGTACAAAGCAGCCACTTGTAAAGAAAAAGCATTAAAAATTAAAATAGTATCATTAGTATAAATCGGAACAAACTAATCATGGCTCTTTGTGTGTTACTTTGATATGCGAAGTGCCTTTCTGTATTAGATTATAAATATATATATAAATATTTAGATACTTATCAACATCTATAGATTTTCCAAACACTTGTATTTCAATTTTCAGATGGAAGCAGAGGGACTTGGAATTTTTGTGGAAATACTGGCTTCAATATAATGTTATTCAAAGGATATGTAAGACTTTTCTGGCTACAACAGATACTCTTTCATTATCAAGAAGGCCAAAATGTGTTGATACACCATACAAAGATGTTAAGGTATTGTCAGTCCTGATGAACCCACGGCACCACTTTAGCATTTATCCATCCTGAATGCAATAGGAAGTCTTCTCCAAAGAACTGCTTATCTTCATCCTGGTTTTGGGGAAGACAGCCCACATAGCTGGGATAAGGAACTCCAGTCCTCTCACTGTACAAGCAGCAATTTTTGCTAATAAACAATTAATAAATAAATTGCAATTAATAATTGCAATTTTTGATAATAAACAAAGACTGAATTATACCAAACATACTTGTGAATGAAGCATGTGCATAATTTATTCTTGGCAGACAGGAGCAGAAATAAGTGACAAGAAATTGCTTTAGCATTGCTGAAAAACTGTCTGCATACTGCGATAGATAGTCTACTAATCATAATGTCTAGAAATTTGTTACCTAACTCTAGGAGTTACCCAGCTGACCAAAGGCAAATGCTTTTGCTGCCTCTTCTGGAGCTGTGTTGTAAGGTTTTATAGCAATCCAAACCACTCCAGTGCAGCTGAGAGAGGTAGGACACACATAACCTGCTAAACCAGCATCTGGGCATCACAAATGGAAGCCAAATGAATCATATTTGGTGTGTTAACTTTATTGTGGCACAATTAGTGCTCCCTGCCATGCTGACTGGCTTGCCTAAAAGTGTGTTTTCTATATAAGAAGACAGGACCTCTGGTTCACACTCAGATTTCTGTTCAGAAGCTGAATAAAGTCTTTACTGAACCTTCAATCCTGTGCTAGGAGGCAGAGCAGAAAACTGAACTGCTGATGGCAAGGGAAAAATGCCATAATGCACCAGTGCATGCAGAACATACAGGGGTACTGCAGAGGCTGGGTGCACACACCAAAGTACTGGAGATTTGTAGTCAATACTCCTTAAAACATTTTTAAGAGCTCTCTACTTGTACTCACTACGCCTATATTCCAGATGCTAGCGGACTCCTTCCCAGCTCAGTCAGATCCTGCAGAGAAGAACAGGAAAGCTGTTGACTTGAAAGGAAAGCTGGGTGTCTTCACACACTGTGAGCCCTCTAGTGGGCTTCTCTACCTTCTGTAAGTCAATGCCATGCCAATTTTAAGGACCAGCCATCAAGAAGACATCATCCTGGTCCTACATTTTGGGGCACCATTTTGCTAAGCACGATGGCTTGAAATCCTGTGCACAAGTCAAATATCCATTCCAACGAGTGTGTTCCATTGCAGCTGGGGAAAAAGGAAAACCTGCAAAAACTCTAAGCAATTCAAGAAAATCAGTGTTTATCTTATTTTTATACAACCAAACCAAACAAGGGGGATTTGAAAGGTTAAAATCCTTCTGTATAGTTCATAGGAACTGAAATTATGAATTCTAACTTCCCTCCAGTTACTGGAAATAACAGTTGTGCTCTCAACCTTACATCAAACCAACAGAGATGCTGGCAGGTCAGTGTTGGCTGCCTAAGAGCATTAACTGCAACCAACAGCCACTGTTACTGTACTTCACAATGAAAGTAACTGAGCTGAACTTGCAGTTATAAGCTTTTTCAATTGGCCCTGCTAAGGGGCATTTTTTGTGATTTTTTTTTTTTTTTAAGCCGTAACACACAAATCATGAAGTGAAAGTTAACAGGAGGTATCAGCAGTGTATTTATTTACCCCGCTACCACTTCAGGCAATACAATCCTCCCCCTCCCCAATGCAATTTCCTCTTAATCATGTTATAAAATCTGTTTTCTGTTGTTCAGGTCAAATTGAGTCTGAGGTAAAGATAAGTAGAAGGGTCACCATGGGATGGGTCAGTGCAATGGGTCAATACTTTCAGAATAATTGGTTCTCAAAGAATGTAATCTAAATTCCTGGAAAATCAGTAAAATCACCAAGGAAAATCTGGGTTTGATATGACCTAACAGAAACAGAAAGTACCACAAAAATTTAAATATAAGGCATCAGCCTTGAAACAAGATTTGCTGCATTCTACTTGTTCACCTTCCAGAGATAACATCATTTAAACCAATAACACCTACATAATATCAGGATTGAAATATTTTAAAAATATTTTTTCACAGTTGCAATTTATGCTTTGACAAATAATACTTGCGCACATTTACATAAGAAGATTGGAAATAATTCACATTTTTTTGTTTAAATTGCACACAGCAGAGGATTCTGTTTAATTACTTGTTCAAAGTACCTAGTCAGTTTGAGTAAATCCAGTAAGTCAAATGTAAATGAAAATACAGCAATACACTAATACAATTTCTATAAATAGCAGTATTTATGAGAAAAAATCCCAGCAAAGTCTAGACCAGCCTATAACTAGAGTACATTTCAAGAAGCCTATGTAAAAACACTCACAGTAATTTGTTGAAACTTAATTCATGACAGTATACCATAGAATAACCAATTTAAGATTTTACCTTGGCTTTTCTCTCTTATATTATCAAAAGTGAATGTATTTATTTATTACTATAAAAGTACACATATAAAACAAAGGAATATTTAAGAAAACATTGGCCTTTGGTGCTAACAGATCAATCAACAGTCCTTTCCTAAACAGATGAAAATATGGTCTTTCTTCCATTATGTCTTAGATGCAATAAAAATTTTAGCAAAATTTCACAATTAGGACCTTTTGATTTATAATTTTGTTTGTAGATTTTTGAAATGAAATAATATAATCTAAGAAAATACAAAAAATGTAAAAAGAATAGATCATAAAGAGGAAGCCATGAATTGATTAATGTTGGAATGAAAGATTTTACAAATCTTGTAACGAATTTGAAGACAATGATTTGAAGTGCAAAGGACACTTTAAAGAACACAATTTTTTTTCCTGATAGATACTGTTCTGGAGGAACAAACGCATGAGGAACGAGTACTACTTTTGAATAAAGGCTAACGCAGCTAGCATTACAGGTGACTACTGGAAATCAAGAACAAGCATTTGGGTTTGCCAAGATTAATCTCAAATCAGGTATGATATATGACCTACCCTAGTTTTGCTTGTACCTGCCGAGAAGGGGCACAGCCTAAAATGGTGTGGGTGTGGCTATATTGCTGTTCTACACCACCCATTCATCCCTGAGGTATAGCTTGAGGGGGAAGAAAAGGTGAGCACCCCCTGGAACCAGCACCATTTTATTCCATTCTCTTCCAAGGAGTTGCCAGGACCATCTCTGCAGACTCCATCCTTCTCCCACTGCTGCCCATCCTCTCACTTTCCTCAGGAAGAACACAGCTCTAAGTGGCAAACACAGCCGAGCCCAGGGGAGCACGGGGCATCACTGCAGGAAACAGACACAGGGAACAGAGAGAGCTGGAGACAAGCACAAGCCTGGCAGAGCCCAAGCCAAGGGGAGAGGGGGAAAGACAAATACTGCAGGATTGGGTGGTGCAGCACGGACAAACTGGCTTTTGAGAGGTTTGTTCATCATTATTCTTCATTGTCTCAGGCTCCGGGATGAGGAACACAAGCCATGGAGAGTGTACACCACCTTGTCTTTGTCTTGGTGGCCACACAGAACTAAGTCGAGGTGGTGAACACCTTTTGTGTGTAAAGCACCTTCTCTTGTATATTTTTGTTATTGATATTATTGCTGGTACTGTGTGTTTCTCATCCCATTGCTGTTTGTTTTCAGAAAAAGGTTCTCAACCTATAGTCTCTGCCTCTGTCCCTCTCTCCCCAGAGAGGCTGAAGGGAAGGGGAACAGCTTATTTGAAGCTTTATTTTTATAAACCACCACAGACATAATCACAGAATCATATAATTACAGAATTATTAAGGTTGGGAAAGCCCTCCTAGATCTTCAAGTCCAACCTTGACAATAACATAGGGCATAACACTGAGAAACACAGTATTTGTGGGCACCAAGGATTTGCTTCAACAAGCTTCTCTGCCATGAGCTGAAGAAGGCATCTCAGCAACATTCTCCATGACACCCACACGCAAGTACAAGAAGGATACAAGAGCCCTGCACATAAACCTCTGTACTACAAGAACTCTGACCTCCTTCATCAATCTCTTCAGCTACACTGAAGCCACTGCTGTTTGGACTACAGGATCAAAAATACCTGCTATATTTAAATCTCACTATAATCTGAAACCATGGATGGCCAGTAAACTACCATATGAAGAAAAAAGAGAACACTCCTTGGACAATTATCTCCACCAACTTATACAAGCATTTTACATTCCAAATAATGAGAATTATATTGCCATAAGTAACTGCAAACATTGAAATGAAAACTATTTTGAATTTTTTTTTTTCATGAAGACCACCACTAAGCTATTTGTATTCTACTCCTGCATTTCTCTCTGTTATTGTTGATGCAAACCTCAGTACCACGACAGTCCTGTTTAATCAGTTTATCTACGCCCAGAGTAGTGAAAGGCACTGCCTTTTTTAAAGCACATCTGTGAAGCTCATCACTCAGTTACTTTGCTCTGGAAGCGCCCATAGCAATGTCCATGGGCCTGCCTGTGGGTGATACAACACTTCTCTTTCTTCATTACCAATAACTCAAAAACTTGTCTGCATGCTCCTTTAATTCCTTCAGAAAACTTTTAGAGTTCAGTGATGCAATGTTCTTCCACAAAAGTAATGCTGAATAACCCCTACTATTTTATATTTCTCCATGTCTCTCAGTTCCATATCACACTTCCAATAACTTGGCTGCTTATCCACTTAGAGCAAAGTGCAAACAAGCACTTTGCAGTTTCACCAATGTCAGTGTCCAGTGCTTTCCCTTATAGGGTTGTTTCTACGCTTTTCTGTATCAATACAGCCATCACTTTTTTTAGATTTTTAAACCTTTTCCAACAGGTCTCTTGAAAATACTCTCAGTCACTTGGACAGACACTCTGGATTATCCAAAACATGCAATACTACAGATTTTTTAAGCAAACAGATTTGTGGTTCTATCTACATAGTTTTATTTACACTTTTCTCTCTTAAAAAAAAAACCAAAAAAGCAAAAAAAAAAAAAAAAAACAAAAAACAAACAAACAAACCAAACACCCAAAACCAAACAGAACTTAAATATTCTTCTATCTAAACAGACATGCAACATATCTTTACAGAGGCTCTGGCTTCACCCCGGGGCTCAAATGGATTAAAAAAAAAAGAAGCAGCAGCAAATGCATGAAGTTATTTTACTGTGCTTAATTATGAGTGATGACTGAGTAGCTGATTAATCCAAGTACAAGTACTGCCATATTTCCATGAAACAGCAATGCAGAATAATATATATTATGGGTATGAACATGATCTAAAATGAAAATTATAAAAATAAAAAAGAAAAACAGCACATAGAACATACCAGTTCTCTTTTCTAACCATAAAAAGAACTAGGACTTGTAAAAGAAATTTAAAAAAAACATACCCTGCTACAAGCACTGCTTTTTAATTGCACATAGCAAAGGTCAGTTAAAACAGAAAATTCTAAACTTGTGTAAAAATGAAAAAAAACTACTTTCTCATACAGAAACTGCAGAACAGTTTTTGATCGTCTCCTACGAACACCATCTCTCTGCCAACCAAAACACCCCCTGCAACTGTGAAAGACAAGTTGATGACCCACTGTTGTCATCGTATCACAGGGGTTCCATACTGTTGTGCCCTTATCACAAAAGTTTCATACCTTCTTGGTGTTTTCTCATAGGCTGCTCCTCAGGTCACACACTCTTACTTCTTCACAAAGCAGCCAACTGAGTCCAGTTCCCTTCTCAACCAGCCACTCCATTCTTTTACAGCACTCTGCTTCTTATTGGTTACAGCTGTGTCCTGGTAAAGTCAGGCCTGCTCCTGATCTTTGATAACTGGCCCAGCTGTAACTCCTTAGGGGCAAGATTATTTTCTACACTATCTTTATTTTCTTATATTCTATCCCCCTACAAGCCACGACTGGGAACAGAGCATTTGTACACAGTGTACACTGCTCTCCTTACAATTGGGACAGGAATGCTCACATTACCTTTATTCCAGGTGATCCTGTACCAATAGCAGTGAAGATATTATAACCATGAGATCAGCACAGCCAGGAAAGCCCAGAAGACAGAGATCCCACTAGCCTCACAAAGCTTACACTGAATCTCATGCCAACACATTTAACATATAATAAAAATGTTTGATGACTTTTTTCACTGTTGATTTCCGGGTGGTCTTGTGCAAGGCCAGGAGTTGGACTTTGATGATCCTTGTGGGTCTCTTCCAGCTCAGGATATTCTATGAGCGAACAGCACAAGACACAACATAAAAAATGCCTGGCAGCAGATGCTGGCACCTGCAAAGTGATAGAAAGTAAGAAAAAGTACTTTACTTAGGTGTCACCCTTCAAGCTAAAATTGACACCACCTATTCCAAAGGGCTTTAAGCAAACGCTAAATCAAAAATTTACCATGTTTTATGGCCATCAGAACATCTCCAGCTCTTTAGCCTTCTTCTGTCCTAGTTCCTACTAATGTTGTTTACCTAATGGGTGCCTCTTAACAAAGTCCCTAGGGCCCCATAATAAGTACTGTCTGCCTAATTAGAAAGGTTGAGTGCCTCTGGTTTAAGGTTGTGTGTTTTACTTCACAAGTAAAGTAAAATGACTATGGCTACAGAGACATCATCCTTTCCTACAGCTCGCTTTAAAGGCAAGTGTCATGAAGCTTTGGTGTCTTGATCCCCTGCCATCATCCAGGCACAAAAGATTAAAGGCATTTTTAACTATGTGGTTGCCTTCAAGTATTTCCAAACTAGTGGAAAATGAAAATACTATAGATAAAAGACCATTTTAATGTGGGAATGACAGCATTTGCCTGGTTGAAGGGAAACATCAGAATAGCATTATTTCTTGTTACTGGAAGTTAGATAGGACTTATTTTTGGTTGCTATGTAGGAAATAAGTTCATTCTTGTAAATTCTGATTTCTAAAGTTACCTTATCATGAACTGTTGTAAGGCTAACTGATATTTAAGATGTACTCTTTTGTATGTGTAAAATTTTTAGATAACCTAGACATAATATTACCCAAAAGAATAATATTCTTTATTCAAATCCAACAGTACTTACAGTTCTTATCTGCAATATTATATTTCTGCAGGAAATTCTTCCTGTATCTAATGAACGCTTCAATATCGAAATAAAAATTCTTGCTTCTAATATAGCAAATTCTAAAACAGCAATACCTTAAAATGTCACCATCAAGTACAAAGAAGACTGTTCTATGTATAGAACTTGCAAGGTCATTTCACATCAAAACTGGTTATCAATTTAGTATCAGCATTTAACTATCGAGTGCTGATTATAATTGGGAAGTTAGTTAATCATCTGGCACTGTTTAAACAAGCTGCCAGGCTTATAAAGACAAGAATGAGCTCTCCAAGAGTTTAAAAAAATATTAGTAACTTATTTGATATCTGCTGATGTTAAAACTGGTAATAATATATAAAGCATTAGGGAAAACTCATAAATGTTTCTGCAATGTGAGGCATGAGTAAGACTGATTTTTGTAAATTTTCTAAAATTGTAAAAACCATGAGAGAGTACTAGATGCAGATTCTTTGTATTAAATTCAGTTATTCAAAATTAAAGCAGTATTCTATCTCCCCATGTATCCCTTTGCAAGCTGTCATGTTAGGTTAAATCCACCACTTTATCCCAAGGCTAATCTTGGAGAGAAACTCTATATACAGAAAAAATTATTTTATTAGAAGTGTGGTGCGCTATTTCAAAATCCAACAGTAATCATGTTTTCAGTAGACTGACACTTAATTCCAGCATTGCTGGTGCCGCATGGCCTTGTGAAGAGGGAACAGAGATGCAAGAATAAAGGCTATGATGCTCTGGCTCTTGCTTAACTCCTTTGCTTGGCAGAACACTTCACACAGGTTTATTGCCTTGCACAAGCAAGCTCTCTTTGTGACCAAGAGAAGCAAGAAAAAGTCTTTGTGTTCAAGTGATCACAGACCATCATATATAACTGCTCCAGCTCAGACATCTAAAAGATGTCTAACCTCAGCCAGTCATGAAGGGTTTCTCTGCATTTAGTGAGAGTATCTTTAGCTCATGATTCATACTGAACTAAAACTGAAATCTGAGGTGGGATGAATCACACACACTAGATGTCCGTCTTTTTCTCTCCACTTCAACTACTGTTTTAGAGAGGATGCTCACCTTTTAGGTGACTCATTATGAAATCCAGCCCAGAAGATTAGGAGATGGCAACATGATCATGAAGGAAAAAAAAAAAAAAAAAGCTAGGAGTACCTCAGGAGTACCTGGACCAGAAATCAAACTGAAGAGTCTGTACTCTTTCCTAATGGATCCTGTTTGGAATACTTTTGCCTGATAGCACGTGGGTTGAATGGAAGTCTTCATTTCAGCCAAGGACAGGGAGAGGAGGCATGATGGGGTGGTGCCCGGAGCACCCTGGGCACAGCCAAGATATTGTGTTACCTGACAGCATCCTGTGTCCTGGGGAGGAGAAAAGGACTCTCCCACCTCCAGGAAGAAGCTTCATGGCTTGCAATTGATCATGTAGGGCCTGTCCACCATTTTTCATTGTCCCAGGCTTGGTGAGCAATTCTGCACATAAATCAACCTCTCCTTGTATACTTTTGTAATATTATTGTTGCAGTTACTGTTCTTTTTCTTATCTCATTGCTGCTTCCAGTAAATTTCTCTTATCTCAGCCCATAATCCCTGCCTTTTGTCTCCCACAGGAGGGGTGGGGGAGCAGCAGCTTGTGTCTTGGAATGCCATTCCTAAGCCATAACAATGGGGTAAGCATGAAGGATAAAAAAATGTAAGTGGGCAAAATGTGCTTATTATTTTGAAAATATGGCAGTATATTTACAAAAGAGACCTCAAAATCTTCCTACTATGGTAGATCCTGGACATGCTTACTCAGGAGGTAAGACCTAGTAATACAATGTTTTACCAATGTCTAAAATTCTGTTTATTTGCATTCCCTATATTTCTCTGAACAGCAACAAACGGTTAACAAAAATGTTTTGAAGGACTGTAATTCCATTTAGAAGCAGGTTTGCATGAGAAAAATGGTGTCTTTACACTAAAGAATTACCAGTTTATTATAGTTTTTCATATGAAGCATCACTTTGGTGGGGATAGGTAAAATTTATGGTATTTTTTAGTACTAGTTTTCCAATAAAGCTGTTAAAACTTTCTGCCGTGTTTCTGAACTCCCCTTGGAAAACAGGAGTTTGAAGACAGAGTGGTAGAGATTAATGGTAGCTAAAAACTACTGGTTTCTAAAGGATTCAGGGAATTACTAACAACTAAATTAAAATTCTGCAAGGAAACATCTGAGAAAAGCGTTTCCATGTTTATTAAAAAACATCTACCTTGTATTATGCTGAATACATTAAAATATTGTATCCCAGATCACACATGTGACTCTGAAAGACAAACTGAGCAAGATTAGAGCCACCTGTCTCTCTTACTCTGTCCCTCTCCAGCAATTCTAAGAAACCAAGAAAGATTTTACTAATAAAAAATTACATGTGCATATCTACATGTTAAAAGCAAATTCAAAGGAGCTGGCAAGTGGACTAATCATTAATAGAAGTCTTGTAATAATCTTGTTACAGCTGGTAGATATTGTTACTAAGCATGATTTGGCATGCAGTGATTTTACAAATGTCTTTAACATGTATGATACAAAAGGGTTTCTTTATTGGTATACTACTCTGACACTTTTATAAGTGTATAAACAGAAAACAAATAACAGCAGTCTGCATAAAGGAAGAACATGTTTTGTTTCACTTCTCTCTGTTAAGTCTTGGTAAACTTATGATAAATATATCACACAAAGCAACTAACTAGCATGGTTAACGTTTTTAAAATTCAAAAAACTCTAAACCTATAATAATCCTAATCTGAATAGCTATTCACAATGTGAAGCTATTCTAATGTGTATCCAATTATAATCAGCACTATGATAATGGCACTGTCATTAATCTTCTGTGTTATTTCTCATTATTTCTAGAGACACTGCTAGAAGCAAATTCATGGAGCTATTTAATGGAGATGGGAAGTTTCAGCCTTTGTATTGCTCAAAATTTTCTATGGCATTCCTTATTTTCAGGAATTTCAAATTTTGGCAATAAATTTTCAACAAAAAAAAATCTTTAAACTTATATCTGGTTGAGGTCTGTTGTTTAAGTATGCAACAACTTTTCCAATACTCCATTCCAGACTGAAATCAGATCAGAAAAGGCAGAAAAGATTTGCTATGCAATAGCTTTACGAATTTCTTCTCCGGTCTCATCAGATAACTTGTCACTTCACACTCTGGAGCAGCAGCAAACTGAAATGTGTCAACAAAGCTGCTTTTTGTGGTCCCTAGGAAAGAAACTACTGCCTCTGAACAAAACACAAACTATTCTGGAAGATTTCTCTCCTGACACGCAGTGTGGAAATGGATTTGACAACTAGATGCTCCAAGAAGTCCCTCAGTGCCTGAATGTGCCCTCGTTCAAAGTCACTGTGGTTAATCAGGACATTAATAGGACCTGCAACAATAGGACAAGGAGCAAAGGTTTTGAATTAAAAGAGTTGCTTCAGACTAGATGGAAGAAAATAAAAAAATATATTGATAATGAGGTGGTGAAGTCTCAAACATGTTACCCAGAGAAGTGGTGGATCCCCCACACCTGGGAACAGTCAGGCTATCTTCATCCATACCCAACACATCCAGCTTCATCCATAATCATCCTGGACCTCTCCTCAGGCCTGGAGAGAACTTGGCTCAAAATGGCCGTAATTTTTCCTCTCCTCATTCAGACATGGAGAGCCAAGGATAAAGAGGCAAATGAACTTACAACATTAACAAGTTTTCAAAAAGAAAAACTGGTGATGGGGAAAGAACATTCACAAATATGCCAGGCTTCTCTCACAATGGTACTGGCTGCTTCCTTTTCTGTTGCCCTGTATCCAGGCTCTGCTGAGGAGAGGGGATGACTTCTGCTTGGCCTCTGTGGCAGGTCAGGCTGGTAACTTGGACACAGAAAGCACAGGAAGGGGCTTAAATAAACAGAATGGTCCTGTAATAATGGCTGGTATGCTGCCTAAGGACAGAAATCTTCCAGTGCCTTGTGGTCCCACAGAAATCCGTGAGGCGTGTATAACACAAACAGCAGTGACAGCCTGGCTCTACACTGCAAGACAGGCCTTCAGAAGACCTCTCCAGAGAGTTAAATACAGTCAACTTGGCATTGATTCAATGGAATTTTTTTTTAATGCAAAAAGCAGGTTTCAGGACTGGAACATAATGTAATTGTTTTGAAACTCAGTGCTGAAACAGTTAATATATTCTGCATTTCAGTCCATCATCCAACAGAAATAGGTGAGGGAAACAGTTGTTGACCTTCATTTATCAACATCAATTTAAATGGTTTTTAATTTGTTCTCCACACAACAACTGGCATTTGAGAGGAAAACAACATGTGTCAAGAATATCTACCTGAAACACATTTTAAAGAAATGTATAAATTTGAGTTATCAAGAAAAAGAAAAATGTCAGGTCAAACTGATAGAAAAAAAGTTTGGATAAGGAGATTGAGATCTCCTTAGAAGACAGGAAAAAAAAAAGTGACAGGAAGGCAAGAGAATAAAGAATAAAATACTGTGGTGAAATAATTTTATAGACAAATAGTGGCAGATGTGACATAGACAGTGTTACTACTTGGAGAAATTTCAAGCCTGTGGGTTTGGTGGTTGGTTTTGCTTTGGTTTGTGTTTTTTAAAAATCATTGTAACTATTAAGACTGGAAAGATACTGATCTTTCAGTATCTTCTTACTTTTAAGATAAAACACCATCAGCTAAACAAAACTAATCTCTGGTCTTGTTCTTCATGGGATTTGCAACATTTGAATGAACCCATTAGTATGTTGGGACTAGCAGACCAGACTTCCTGGGTAGCTGTTACATTGCATGGATAAATGCAGGTTTTAGCCTACACAATACAGATGAACTGCAATTTTTTTAGCTGTGATTAATTTCACAGACTGTTTTACACTCCATTAATTCAAGAAGCAAGATACCAAATCAAGGACAGGGTTTTGTTTCAAGACAAGCTCTTAAGAAGGAACACATATCTGCAGTTCTACTGCAATATACTGAAGTTTATGTATTTCAGTTCAGTAGCAATCACTGGCATAACACCCATTAGAAACTACACACCAAGGGAATGCAAACCCATAAGAGCTGAATGATATACCTGAAAAATTACATACATATGGATTCATACTAAATGAATACACTTGTCTCTTAATGGATAAATAAGTAAGGGCCTGTAATCTTACAATAAAGTTTGAAAAATAATTAAAAATGGCACACAGATAAGAACACGAATAAAAACATGCATGTGATACTTCTGCACAGAGCTAGTTCTCACAGCTTTGTTTCCCTGGTTTCACTGGAAGACTCCTGCCCTCAGTTGCCCTCCTAGGAGCATCTCCTATCTCTTTAATCACATCTTAAATTAGACTGCAATCTAAACAGCATTGCTTCTTGATCAGCACCTCCCAGGTCTCCAAGCAGCACACCCCTGGCCATACAGTGTGACCAGTGGGCACCAACAAGCTCCATAAACACTTGCATAAGTGCACTTCCCTTCCTCTGGTGATGGTGGCAAATCATTTCTGGCTGTAAGCCAGCGTGGCATTGCAGCCTCATGCTACTGCACTGCAAGTCCTTCATCAACCACAGATTTACTAGAACGGTTAAAAAATTCTAAACATTGCTACTTCTGTAGCCCTTAAAAATTATGTACTTCTTTCAGATGTTTTGCTTATCTGCATTTTTCCTACTGCACAGTGTCTATACTGTAAGACATGGAAAAAGCTTACATATCACACAGCTCATTAGAGGCTTAAATGAACCAGTTTTAGATGTATGATTTTGACCTCATTACTGTCCTCAATCAATGAAATAAAAATGGTGTCTGTCATAACTTGATCTCTTAGATATGCTACTGTGGGAATCAGCAATCAGAGTCTGCTCCTCAGATGGTAAAACTGCTATTGAATATATTTGCTAGTACCAAGCTTGATTAAATAATAATAGAGAAAAAGGCTTTTTAGAACTCAATAAGCCAATCAAACCATCACTGAGCAACCTGGAGAGAAAGATCTATCCTACCTGCATCTTATCATAACTTTGGTCCATTTGCAAAATACTATAGAAAAAAAGAAAACCCTGACCTGACACAGTTCCTATGCCACTACCTAAACACATCTTAATGTGCTTGTATGTGACAAACTACAGACACCACAGCAAAACTCACCACATGTATGAATTCCAGCTCTGAAGGTGAAACATCTGCTTTAAGACTAGTGACAAATTTCTTAAATTCTCGCTATCTTCAGAATAAAATTATCTCTCTTTTTCTCTTTTCCCTATATTCATGCCAGTCCCACACTCAGCAAAGGATGAGCCACACTCTGGAGATGCCCCTTTCTCTTTGCTGCTTACAGGAGCTGAGGTAACTGCAACTCACTCGAGGCTTGACGCTTAACCCTCAAACACCCAACTGCACTCAGCCCATCCAATGCCAATTAGGTGGATTATCTATGGCTGTATTCAATTTAAGAGTGTTTTCACTTAAATGTACTAGGTAATTTTCAGAACTTTATACTTCTGAATGTATTACTACATAAACAATCATTATTTGAATTTCTAAAGATGTAGGGATGCTTTCAGTTTACTAAGCCTTTAGTTTGCATGTATTTGTGGGTAGTAAGCTGGTCTATGTACAGCTTGCCTGTTACATGTACTGAACATAAAATGTATGTTATTTTTGTGAGACTTAAGTGACCAATACTTAGCCCAAAGACTCCATAATTCACTACCTGACCAGGAAAAAGATGTTGTATTCAGGAAAAAAACCAAAAGAAATTAGTGCTTAGATAAGTTTCCAACAGTCCTGCCAAGCCAAAAGTCTTCAAATTCTGCAGTGTTCAGGTTAAGCAGTTCTAATTTATTGATTTATTTGTATTTGGCAAATAGACTTTGACTGCTTTTTTATTCAGTTTCATTTTTTACCATTAAAACAGCGGTAAGCTTATTCTCCTGGAAATATGATGTGAGATGTCCAAAGTCATGTTACTAAACAATTCAACACTGGTTTGTATATAATAGTATTGTTTGTATATAATAGTATTGTGAGGTCAAACTATTTTTATAAGTTCCTGTTTCCCGAATCACGCATCTCTGTGGGATGCTGGGTTTTGATAAGTCTTTTAGGATTAGGCAAATATTCCTTCTTTCATTTTGACTATGTATCATATCAAATACTACAACCAAGGTTTCTTCTTGCTGCAGTATAAAACTCGAAGGTTGTACCTTGGATTTGTTTCATCATGTACTTCCAATTAGTTTAATAACGCTCCCAGCACACCTGTAGAGAAATGGAGCTTTGAACAGAGGCAGAGTGCAGGCAGAAGAAAAGACTTATCTGTGTCTTCAGCAGCAGGTAGGGAAGAAACAATGTTTTACCTTTCTGCAGTCCTCTTCTCCCTTCCTTCATCTACTTTTCCTCCTCATAGATGCATGTAACAAGATGTCAGCCTTCATCCATGGGAGACAGCATGGAAAGATTTGGGCAGAAAAGGCTCTCCACAGCTGGATTACTCCTAGCTACTCCTCGTCAGGTGAAAAGCTTCTTTCTGACCGAAGGTGATGTGTGATTAAGTACACAATAAAACTAATTTACCTTAAAGTAATTTCTCATGAGTATCCTCAACTATCTTATGATTTACAGCATTCAAACTAGGAGGGGATTTTTTTCAGCAAAAGATAAAGCTGACTTTTTTCAGGCTGTTTTTAGCCTGGTTTCCTATGGAAACAAGACTGAGCCACAATATAACACTGTTTGTGTGTCCTCTCCTTGTAATTTCTGAACTAAGTAGCCTGATTTCAACTAAATGTGACTGAGGAGATAGAAATCTCAAAGATAGTTACACTCTTATAAATTTTGAAAGCAGCAGCTGCTGGAGAGAAGAGAGACCAGGATCCTTGTATTAACATGCAGGGTGCTAACAATCTTATCAGCCCTTATCTGCTGTCAAGTGTGGCAGCCAGCATACCATCACCAGAATATATGCATACTCAGAGATAAAAGTAGACCTCTATAATTCAATTATTAACCAAGGGACATAAATCCATAAGAAACTGGTCCTCTTCATTTTTGGTTTTTTTAGGCCTTTTCTCTTTTAACTAGACAGCCAAGATACCAGGCTGATGACGGCAAAAAAAAAAAAAAAAAAAGAAGGAACAGTTTAAATGAAAACCAAAAGCATACAAAATCCAAAATACAAAAGAGAAAAGTAAATGGATGAAATAGAGATTTTTTAAAGATTCTATATTATAAGGATGGACAGCTTTTAAGGTTATGTCCTACATTTAAATACATTTACAATTTAACCAGGTTCAGAAGTCCTCTACATACGCACATAGACAAACACAGATACAGGAAGGAGATTATGAGCATCACATTTAGCTGCAACTAACTAACATATTGAATGATTCAGCTTTTGATGCAGATAAAAATGACATAAGGCTGAAAATCATTTTCATTTCCTATATTCCATAGCCAAAGAAACACAGAATGGTTAAAGAACAGGGACTCCCCCACCAAAACCATTTTTACAGCTCTTGAGTGATTAGTTTGACATGGTCTAGCATAATTATCTATGCCATAATTTTTCTTTGCCTGTGTGAAAAACACTCCAACAAACACCACCAAATACTCATGGAGTCTCTGTCAAAATCCATACATTGACTAGAAAAGTGGTATGAAAAGTTATTTGTTACACAAAGTAGCATAATTGTTCATTATATATCCAATGTTCTGTCAGTGTTTACTATAAATAAGGCTGTTCTGTTCCAAGATTTCACAAGAAAAATACAAATTCCAAGCTTTCTGCCAAAAAAAATTCAAAATCTAGAAAGTATTTCTCAGCTAGCAACTCCTGAAATATAGTTCATGTTTGATCACTACCTAATAATTATCAAAGGGGAAAAAAATTAAAGAAGGAAAAAAACATGACCTCCATTTTCTTTCATTTTTGCAGCAACTTTTTCTTTTTTTATTTTTTTGGGGGGGTCAGATCTCTTTTCCCTTGCTCCCCCTCTGTTCATGCTGGGAATCAGGTGCATGCTGCCAGCAGGACTTGTTAATTCAAGGAGCTGCTGCTGTCCAATTAAGCTTGCTGCCAGATCACAGACAGCCAGACACTGAAGTACCTAATTCTCCTTCCTAGTTCAGCAGTAAATGCAACACCATTAGCGTAGTCTGGGTATTAATTCACTCATTTGTAGGCATGCTTTAAGGTTAATTCCTGTCACTCCAAATGGAAAAAAAAACTAAAAGAAGTGAAGAAGGATATCAAGCACTTAAGTCAGCCTCAGTAAAAAAGAGAGTTGCCTTTAGTCAAGAAAGTAATCCACAAGACCTGAACTCAGATGAAAGTTTACTCAAGCAATCTACTTCTACTACCTGAAAGTTCCTATGTGCCAAAAATGTCCCTTTAATACATCCACAGATATTTTCCAGGTTTGGGAATGCAAAGGAGCCATCATTTAGCTAAAATGAAACATAAAAATCAAGTTCATAATCTCCTGCCTACCTTCCGTGAAAAACTGAATTCATTAGATATTTTTACGACTGGATCATGATCAAGCACATCTGAAGTACAGTGTTAACCAACACTTTTAAAATTTAACACAAGTGTTGGTTCCCTTTTTTTTTTTCAGTAGCTGAATGTAGCTGAGCCTATTTTCAATTTGTAGTCTGCAGGCATTATACAAGAGCAGACTGTCTTGGTATAATCCATTAAGAATAACTAAGAGTGTCCCAATCATCAATAAGATTTAAGTTTGCTATGGATGGATATACATCTCAGCCAAAATAGCATTTGAAAAAAAATTTCAGAATCTTTATTCAGTGGATATATTCTGATTCAAGGATATACTCAGGATATTTTCAGACATAACAGTTCAGCTCCTTTCTTTGGCTACTGCAGTTCAAGCCCCTGTCTCCCACTACTCTGCAGGTTATGCAAAGCATCAGGCTATGTGACCTGAGAGAGAAATCAGGTATGGGATGCACAGCTCCTTACACTGTACACTGTATTATGACAGAAGTAGATACTCAATCCAGGCTGATGGAGGATCCAATTAACCTCAGAGAACTGTGCTGAAGCAGCCCAAAAGTAGCCAGCAATTAGCAAAGGAGACCCATACATATCTTAAGTGCTATCTCTCTCTAGATCACTACAGAGATATGAAAGCAACTTTCCTAAGATGCAGAAACTCCTTTTAAAGAAGTGCTTGGGATCACTCTTTTCCTTGAGGCAGCACTGGTAAAAATCCATCTGATGTTTTCAGATCCTCCACATACACTTGTCTAATGGATTCACGGCTTCTTTGAGGTGGGAGAGCTGAAGCTTTATCTGCAACATCTAATTTCCCCACAAAGTGTCTTCACAAATGGGTTGTACATTATTCTGGCTGGGAAAGAGCTCCCTCCTGCCTTTCCTTAGTCAAGAGGAGAAAGAAAAAAAGAGCATGATTCTGTAGCTTCGAGGGCAGAGCAGCTGTGTGAGAGAAAAATATGCTCCAGATCCTTCTGTGATAACTGTTTATGGAATGTATTCAGTAATTGGTTAGCATAAGGAACTAGACAGATCCCAGAGGAAGGTTTAAAGCCCTCCACTCCTGTTTGCCCCAAGCAACTCTGCTGTCTTGCACTCAGTTCTCACCCTTGCAACATATATACACATATACTTTCTCCAGTATAAGATAAAGAGCTGCTAACAAATTTCTAATCTTGACATTTAAATATTATTTAGTGGCTATGCTCAGCACTCAGTAGCCAAATCTTCCTTTTATTTGTGGGTGTTTCGGTTCCTTGGGTTTTTTAAATTCTTCTCATGGTGGCAAAAGCAACTTTATTTCCGGCCTCCTTAAAAAAGCCATCCAAAGAAATACGTGATGCAACAACATTATAAAAGAGACAGAATTAGCAGTCATGAAAAGTACAGGAGGCCTGAATAAAATATATATTTGCTGGGAATAAAAGCAGTGACACAGACAGGGTTTTTGTAGACACTGAGGCCTGCAGGATACTGTAATTAACTTGCTGCATACTTGATTTCACCTTAGAAAGATAGGGTAGGTGAGAAATGGGTGCTGATGTGGAGTCCACTGCCAACATCATTCCCCCATGATTAAACAACAGGTTTACTGAAATCCACTGAACTTCCTCTACATTTTGTCGATCCCATTTGAGCATTGCAGCACACGTGTCTAATCCTCAGTCTGAGTGTTCTCCAGTCTAGAAAGAGCAAATAATCTATGTCAACTAGCAGAAAGAGCAAGAACAATATTAACTAGAAAGCTTGTGTGTTTATAAAATATTTAAATATTTATCAATATAGTATTTTAAACTCAATATATAATGCAGGAGATAAAATATCTCAGGTAGCATGAGAAGGAGTTAAAAGATAAGCAGAAAGGACAGTGTAAAGATGAAAGATGCCACCACTACAAAATCTATGTAACAGGAACCGACTGCTCCTCTCATTGTGCGATACATTTATTATCTAGAAATTGATGAAACCTGGTGTCACTGACCACTGGTTTTACCAAGCTGGGAGAAACAGCAACACATTCATGAAGTTTTTATGATGCATATAGAAAATGAGAGACAACAGTTGGATCCAGCAGTCAGGAAAATGGAATTTAAGCACTGACTAAGAGTTACTGCACTCTAGTAAGTATGTTTCTCTTGATAGTATTTTAATCAAGTGCTCTTGAACTTGGGCAATACATCTGCTCTATTTCCCAAGCTATCATACACAAAGATTCTCAAGCTGCTATCATTTATAAATGGATCTCACACTGTCCTCCCAGTTATTATTAAATCCAACCAAAAGTGGCCATTCCACTATGCACTCCACTGTCTCTATAGCAATGACAACATTTCAAGTTAGAAAAAGGGTACTGAGAAATTTAAATAATAAGAAAAAAAAATCACAAATGAGCAAACAAAACCAAATAAAAACAGCCAAACCAGAAAAAAATAATCATAAATACAGCCCAGGGCTCCCCAAGAGATGAGGCTCAGGAAGAAGGAATGACAGTTTGCAATATTTTGAGGAGGCACAGTGAGCTTTGTGTGATGATGCTAATAATAAATACAAATTCAGAAAAGACCACAATTTCAACTTTTGCCCAGGGCTCTTCTGAATGTCTGTATGCCCCTGAATATCTAATATGGCAGTGGTTTTATTCTATATGGCTAGTGATCTAGTACCATTTAATTAAAGCAATTACATTAGAAATTCATTTTCATGAAGGAGTAACACGCTTTGCTTGTTAGACAGAAGCAGACAACCGAAAACTGAGTTGATTCCACATGAGTTCAATTGCTAATTTTTAATTTTATGACAGTCCTTGGATGCTGTGGCAATTTCCATTGCTGCACTGCTTGCAGAATGCGGAAATGCCCCATGACAGAGTAAGGGCATATCAGTAGTGGTCGCACAGGCTTTTTCTTGGGCAAAAGACAGCCCTATCACATTTTCCCATTGCACATGAAAAGCTCACATGTTTAGGGCAGATTTTCAAAAGAGAATTACTTTTGTTCCCACAGGTTTTATGGAGGTTCCAAATAAGAGTTTTTGAAAACTCCATCCTGAAAGCACAGCTTTTAGGTCACCAGTAATGGCTCATCAGCCATTTCCTTCAAAGCCTCTCCACACCTGAAAATCTTTTCAAGAAACTTCTTTATACAGAGACATCTCTTTTTTTTAGGAACTACACATGTATATGAAGGGACAGAGTTTTTTCCCCATTTAAAAGCAGTTCAGTCCACTCACAGCGAGCAATCACAGAAAATGCTGTTGAAATTTCATCTATTTTCTAAGGGTTTTGAAAGGGATCCAAAGGTAGACCTAGGGTATTTTTTATCTCATCTTGTTGCAAAAACTGCCATTAGATCATCACTTCAATGTTGTGAGAAGTCTGTGTTCCTAAATGGTTTTTGTTGGTGAAGGAAGTTTGCTTAGTTTTGCCTTGTTTTAATATTGCTTGTCTGTTGACATTGCCATTTACAGACCCTGTGGCTGAAATGGAAGTCATTACAACATCATATAATTCTGCTCCATCTCCTGCAATCAGCTGAACGGCACCAGCATCTCCCTAACCTAAATAAAACCAGAGGCGATGCAAGGCGGGTTTCCCAAGCAGCTTATTATGGCATACACTGACTTGATGGACTCAGTGATAAGGGTCTTCCTCGTGCAGTCTTGTGATTGTGGACCTGCTGGTTTGAAGAGCTGCCAGAAAAAAATGGGTGAATTTTTATGGCCCAATTCACTGAACCACTCCCAAGAAACATACAGAAGCAAAACAGTGGCTGAAGGTGAAGGTTCCCAATTGCTTAAATGGCTTATCAATATTCAGAAATAAAATATGGAAAGATACAACACCTGCAGTACTGATAGCTAATCAAGATTATTTTTTCTTTTACATTCATGTACATTTCATAATTTTTTACACCTTCAGACTTTCTTGGTTTTGCAGTTATATTATTTTTTTTAATTTTCCAGTCTGAGATTTTGCACTTGCTTTAACATTTTTTTTTCCTAAGGTGCATAAAAGCTAAAGATATATAATCCTAAATACCTAAAGAAACCTCATATTATTCCTCAAACCCACATATTATTCCAATGCTTAGAACCTCTGTTGAGTCATATTTTTAATAAAAAAAAAAAGGCAGAGAATTCACTTTTCTGTGAATGAAAGTCATATTATTAAGTCCATTAATCCCAGGAAAATCCTCACAAATTGTCTTAGCAATGATTCTGTTATGAATTAAGCACACAATGTCTCCATCAGGCACTGCTTTGTTCACAACTCTGAAGTAAGCAGCCACTGAAGCATTACAAGAACCTTACGGAGAAGTAAAGTAATCCTTTCACTTCTTTAGTGAGTAAACAGAACATTCTAGCTCAGGACAGCAGTAGTTTTTACTTGGAGACAATGTCTTCCATGTAATCAAACTCAAATCAAGGGTCTGCAGGTAAGCTTCAATTCAGAGAGTCTGCATTGATGAAAAGCAAGAGCAATGAAATCTTTAGAGAGGCTTTAACAGGCAAGAAAGATTGCTCTTCTTAAGCACAGTGTTAATTCTGTATTTAATTAATGAATCATTCTGTATTTAGGTCCCATTTCTGCAAATTTATATTTTAAAGACACTTTATTTAATTCTTAAAGCGGAAACACTGGCTGGGTGACCTGACAAAGAAGAAGAAATTCCTGATGAAAGAACACAGCACACATATACTGAAACACTTAAAAGGGTCCAGCCTCACAATGGACTACTTTGAGAGCATCCAGGGAATAAAAAATATATTTTTTCAGAATGGGATATTTTAAGAATCAGCACAGCAAAAGAAAACAGAAAAGAAAGAAGAAGAATTTTACAACAGTTTCTTGTCAATGGGGAGGAAAATCTCTCCAGCACGTTGCACAGAAATACAGAACATACTTAAAAGCTGAGCCAGTGTGTGACAGACAGAAGATTTAAAACAAGCTATTAAAATCCTGAGATGTGTACAACTTCCACCGCCCTCCCTACCCCCTCAAGAATTTGAAATCCTGTCCAGCCTTTCAGCAAGAAACTGGTCTAACTAGATTAAATTTTTCTGATCTCCATCCCATTACCTGACCTCATACATTTCACTCAGTTTTTAACCTCACACTCTTGTGCAGTCAGCAGCTGCAGCACCCATGCTGCTGCTCCAGTGTGTGAAACACCATTGCACTGAGAGCACAGCACATCACTGCACTCCCTCTGCCTGCACAGCCCCTATCTCAGGTATGCACTTTGCTGCTCACAAGTTCACTGCAGGTAAAAAACCATTTCTTCTCAAAGAATTTATGTACTTGAAAATTGGTAATTTCATTACTGAAGAAGATCCATCCTCCACAGTTAACTTGGTTTCAGTAATGGTCAGTGAAGCACTGCACCTGCGTCCCTTAAAGAAATTTGGGAAAGAGCCAGCTTTGATCCTACAGCAAACCCTTTGCTGCTTTCAGGAATCAGCAAAGAACTCTGACTGCCTGCTAAGAAAACTGCAAGGGACTAGCATCAGAGAAAGAGGCAGAGAAAGCTTCTCTGTAAAAAAGTTTTGTTAGGAGAAAGAAGGAAAAGATGAGGAGTTTCTTAGATATATTTCCCACCTTAAAAAAAAGGGGTTTTAGCCATTTATTTTCTCAGCCTGATGAGTGAGGTCCTTTCTAATGTGGCCAGAGGCATCCCAGGGGAAAACACTATCTTTTGATGTTGTATATATGACAGAAACATAATGGTTTGGGTTATATGGAACCTTAAAGACCCTCCTGCTCTCCTGCTATGGATCAAGACATCTTTCACAAGATCAGATTGTTCAAAGCTCGATCCAGCAGGGTCTTGAACACCCCTAGGGATGGTGTTGCCAAACAAAGTTGTATTTACTTTAAAAAAGAGCCCATAGAGCACTGGAGGGAAATGCTGGGACCGAACCAACAAGAAGGTTTATTCCATGAAACCCATAGCAGCTAACAAAGCAATCTCGAAGTGATGTCCATGCGTAACAAATTAGAGCTTAGGACCTGACATGCTCCAGTGATCTGAGAGCTGGGGGAGGAGGTTAACATAGTTTAGGAAGAAGGATTCAACTCTGATAATGGACACAAAGAATGGAGAATTTATGGGCAACAAGGATTTTTGGCAGGACTCCCAAAATAAGGAAGAAATTCGTCTGAAATCAGCTCCAAGTGGGTAAAAGGTAATTCTGGCAGTGGGGATCTGCAAATACCAACCCACAGACCACTGATCCAGGCAACCCACTAACCCAAAAGAAGAGAGAAACTGAGCATGCCAACTAATTAGCATGAGAATTAAGAGAATTATTGACCAATAGAAGCTAGAATAATAAGTACCAAGAGAACTTCTAATTTTTATGCAGTGAATACTAATTCCAGTGGGAAAAAAATTCTTTTGTTTGCTAAAATGCACAAGTAATTAGAAGTTTTGACAAATGGTGTACACATTGGGTGGAATGATCCCCATGTACCTCAGCAGTAAATAATGTCAGCTTTCTAACCTAGCAGCCTGGTTGGAGAGTCTCTTTTCCAGGTTTTGGTGACAACAGGACATCCACAGTTTCTTTAGGCAACCCTTTCCAGTGTCTCGCTACCTTCAGAGAAATTAATTTCTTTCTGATATATGATCTAAATATACCCATTTTCAGCTTAAAGCCACTCCCCTTGCCCTATCACTACATGCTCTCGTAAAAAGTCCCTTTCCAGCTTTCCTGTGGCTCCCCTTTAGGTAATGGAACACTGCTTTAGGGTCTTCCCAGAGCCTTCTCTTCAGGTTGAACAACCCCAATTTTCTCAGCCTGTCTTCATAGAAGAGGTATGATTCTACACACACTTAGATATATAGGTATATGTAGATCCATATACACACACACATATACACACACACACACATATATACATATATGCGTGTGTGTATATATATATATATTCATATACAAACCTCTAGATATCTATTCCTAAGTTTCAGTGACCAGTCCAGAGCATTTTAATCACAGAGTTATGTGGTCCTGCTGCTAGGACTAGGGCCAGGATATTTTGGTTCAGGACAAGTTTTTATACAAGGGCTGTCTAGTGGTCCCAGGACCCTACAAACTGTGGGTGAGTGGGAAGATTCCACTCACTAGGGATATGTGGTCCCACTCCGTGACCCCTTTTACTCTCACGAATATGGGGAATATGAGAACAACTGTTCCACAGTGCCTGAAAAATGATTTTAGAATTATTTTAGACTATGAGATAGTCATGATGAGCTGTTTTCATGAGCTGGTATTAAAGAACTTGCTGAGGACTAAGCTGAGAGACGTCTCTTTGGAAATGAACTGACTGGATGCTGATCAAGGTTATATTTACTGGAAGGCAGAAAAGATGCCCAAGAAAGGAGAGACTGCAGGGGAAGTGTTAATACTGACAGAAAAAAAAAAAAAAAAACCAAAAAAAACCGAAACAAGGAGAGATATTTCCTCCAGAGAGGGAAGGAGCATTCAGCTGACTGTCAAAGGGGAGAGGGGGAGCACTATCACAATGTTGGGGAAGGAGGATAAATTTCAGTGTTGGTGCTAGAGGAAAAGATTTAAGGCCAAAAAATTACCTAGGAGCATTCTCCATATATTTGGGATTTACCATTTATAGCAAAATAAAATAAAATAATTTACAAGACAAAATAGAGGACTATGTAGTGAAGTAAAGTACTAATTATACAGTGCTTAAACAGCATCTTGCTCCAAGACTATTTTAGGCTTCCTTAACTGGACTCCTTCATGACAAACCTTTCTGGGTTAGGCTAGGACTCATACTTGTTGTACTAAGGCACAGCAATTGCTTCTCAGTAATCTCTAGTAGGCTTTTTAACTGGTTTGTGCTGCAGTAATCCTGAGAAACACTCACCTAGAGCCCAGATCACCTTGGTAGTTGTGGTAGTACCTACAGTGCTGTGTCTCCCTTTTGCTATTTTACTATGTCTTATGACATACATAAGTATTTTAAAACCCCTGGTAGGTGATGACCAGGCAAAAAGATTACATCTGTCAAACCTGTCAGAATTACTTTGGGAAATAGTCTTTAAAAATACTGGGTCTTATGGCACATAATGATAGTGTCCTTCATTCAGATAATATTGTGGTTAAAAGACTAGGAGGTAGAGGATTGATTTTGCATCTTTTATGTCCTCATCTTGTGGAACTCGTAACTTTTTATCAGCACTTCAGATGTGGCCACATAAAAACACACTGAAAGCAGATTACCATTAATGCTGGCTAACAAAATCCCCAGCTTAACATACTGCATTATTAAGTAAGGATGGAAGGTGGAATCCAGGGGAAAAAATACATACATGCCAATCATGTAATATAAACCTCCACAAAGCAAACACACAACAGTTGGATACTGTCATAAAATTCTCCCAGAAACAGAGAAAGCAGATATACAAATTGCATACATTTGAAACTTGCATATGTCTTTTAGTGACATCATTTCAGAAACTTAGAAAGAATTAGAGTGATGTAGAGCTATTGAACGGGCCTCACCATACCTCTGGGTTTTTTTTAATAAATTGGTTAAAGTATGGAAACCTTAAGTCAGAAAAAAACAATGAAATTTCCCTTTCTTAGAAATTCACAAGCCTCTTAAGACTGATACAGATGGGTCCCTACAAGAAGAGGGCAAAATCAAACAAATGATACCATGTCTCACTCCCTCAAGTTTTGTGTGGTATCAGCACTTTCACAGCAAAGTTAATTCAATGTTACTAAATAACAAAAGAACTGAGGAAAAAGGAAAATACTTCTACTACTTCAGAACATAAATATCTATATTTCTACACAGCAATTCTAGAATATTCTATCTGAGGACTTTTGTTGCTGAAGAAAGGAAATCTCCAAGTAAGCAAAGTTATACACTTCTACCTTCCATCACACTGTGGTCCATAAATCAACTGTGGAGCAATTTTTCACAGTTATGAGCTTGGAAAGATTTATCTTGCTTGGAAAGCAAGTTCCTACTCTAGTATGAAAATTCGAAACAAACTTACTATGTAATATACAATTTCTATTTTCCTCTACCTGGTATGACCAATAGCAGAACAGTAAATTGCAGTACTGGTAGCTGTGTATTCACTCCCATTGATCTCCAAATAGAAGTCATGACTCCTCTGCCTCAGATTGATAGTGCTGTTACAAAAGCTCTGATGCTTACCTGAAAGGAAAAAAGCTATTTGGATTTACTTTGAAAATTAATCTTGAATTAGTTATAGCAACTACTCATCTGAATTAATAATGTGAACCCATATTTTTTTTGGTGAAAGCTTTTAGCTTCTAAAAAGATGTTTGAAGACTGTGATCATACTTCTCTAGAGAAACAAACCTCCTTACAGTGTTTTCTCTGGAAAGCTCACTCTGCTCTTCACGGGTCTATAAGAATAATGTTCCAAGCTTTTACTTTTCTGGTTTGAAATAAAAGAAGCAACCCTAAGACTAAAATTAACATTGGCATTTCCAAGAAAAAAAGCTTTTCTTGGGACATGCTTGGAAGACAGGGTGGCAATTTCACTTCCTACTCATGTATCTACAACAAGTCCTTCCCACTGGTCTTCTACAAACTGTGTTGCTTGTTATTTGTCATGGTGATTAGTGCACGGTTCTGGCATTTCTAAAAATAGTTGCATTTTCTTATGCCTAATCATGATTAAGGTGAGTTCAGCTTCCTGCTTGACATAACTTTCCTCTGAATGAAGAATGAGACCTATGGTAATGCTCAGTCCACAAAACAGTGGTTTCCCAATTCTTCAGACATCTCTGGTTCTCCCTTCTATAACTTGGACTGCCCTCCAAACCAGCCTAGAACATGTGAAAGCACATAACACAACTGGTTTTGTCAGTAAAATCAAGCTCTGTGTCAAAGGAAGGCTGCAGATGCAGGAGAGGCAGCTTTTTAATCTCCCTCAGAATTTAATAAATCCTAAATGAGCAATCCCAACCTCTGTATCAGATATACCAACAAAGTTTACCTAATGAACCAAATGAACAGAAAATTGTTGAATTAATGAGGATAAGTCCTGTTTCACAAGTTACTACTTCTCTGGAAGAGTAAATAAAGTTTGTATATGACACAACTGATTTGCAAAAAGGAGTTGAATTTCCAAAAACCTTATTTCAGATAGCATACTTAAAAGAGCCTTAGTATTGTGGGAGGTGAAGCAAGATTTATTTCTGACCTGGTAACTGGCTAGCAGACAGGAAGCATGTTAGGAATAAAATGGTCACTATTCACAACAGAGAAGGAATCATTCCCATCAACTTCTCTCAGGTCTCGTGGCACTGAACTTTCTTTTTTACCATGTGGGGAATGAGAATGGTACATGAAGAGAAAGTCTGATAGTAAAGAATTAACCAGAAAAGGAATAAATAAAACTGCCTTTTAAGAGCTGTACGAGGATCTTACAATACTCAATCACTTGGCAAAGAAATTACAGATGAAAGTCAAAGTAGCTGCTTGCAAAGTACTGCATATGCAAGAAAGGGCAAGAAAGGACAGTCCTAACCACAAACAGTCATGGACTGTGTGACTTTCATTAGAATTAACAGTCAATCTAAACCCTTTGATTACTGCTCTTCATGGCCAATAGCTGTTAAAAAATAAATAATTTTAGGTATTATTAGGCAGCAAGAAACAAGACCAAAAGAGAAAATTATTTACTCTGTAACCTTACAATGCAAAACATCTGCACAATTTCAACAGGATGGCATACTTAGCAAAGGTACAGAGAAAACCACAATGAGTTAACTTCATCTTTGAAAACATTAGATAGGTTAAGAAACTTGAATTAATAAAACAAAAAAACCAGATAGCTTTATATTTTATTTTAGCAATACTGTCTGCTGTATGTATGTCTTGGAGTAAACCATCCAGTTCTGATTTAGTTCTGTCTTTTCAGGATGTGTCTACCTATATTCAGTTGTATCTGATTACAGGGATTAAGTATGGAAGCTAAAGGGAAAAACACATTAGGGTGTTTTTCATTTTGTTTTGCTCTGTTTGTGTGTTTGCATTTTTGCCTCTAGTATGCTCCTTGAAATCTACTGGGGCAGCAGCTACTACAATTATGTCAGAAGACAGGGGAGGGAGAAGAGAGAAGATGAAATTTCTTCAGCAGTCAGGGAAGGCACAAATGGAATTAGATGTGGGCAGCGCACACATTTTAGAATTATAATTTGAAATTAAGCCTTCAACACGAAAGTTCTGCTTCTGGGAAACCCATCTGAGCTAGCAGTTTCTGTGGAGATCGGTAAAATTATGAAGGAGGAGCATCTGTTGCCAATGAGTGACACCTGTTACTGACAGTACGCGCAAGGTCACGGTACTGTGGATAGAAGCTGCATTCCATGCTGCAAAATTCACTATAATGAAAAGTGTTCCCAAGAACACTGAAAACAAAAACTTAACAAGACTGAAAAGTAACAGGAAAAAAGCTTCCTAAGCAGATATGTGAAATAGGAAAAGTGGTAATCAGTAATACAGGAGAGCTTTGTATTAAGTCAAAGGTATTAGGTGAAGGGGGATCACAATGTGATATGTCCCCTAAACCTTGCCAAATGCTCATCTCATGTACTTCAATCACAGCTGTAACATCACTAGACAGCAAGGAGAAGGAGATAAGCCAGGCTTCTCCCTCTCTTGGAATTTTCAAGGAAGTTCTGAATTCTGCAGTACAATATCTAAAACAACCCTCAGAAGGAAACAGAAATAACAATAAACTACTCAATAGTAAACCAAGAGTCTAGTCTACTAAATCTTTCCAAGAGAAACATTTAAAATAAATGAACGCTTTAGCTTTCAACTTTGAAGAACTGTTCTCATTTTCATGGAGTGTTTAAAATAAGTCTGCGTCCCATATGAACCTGGCACTTGAATACACTTACAGCAGTACTTCAGCAGCTGCCACTTGATCTGAACAAACTGTGGTTTCCGCCTCTCTAGAAGAGCTCAGACATAAACCAAACATTCGTTTTTCAACCATGCCTTGCCCAGTCTTTCTGCTGCCAAGTTCACTCCACACACAAACTCTGTGTTCACGCTGCCAATTCTCTCTTGGGCCCTCAGTGACAAACACTTGCAGCAGAATAGGCTTCATGAAGAAGACCTGTGAGTCAAATCCCAAACCATCATCTTCATAAATTTATGGACCTGAAGTCCAATGCTCAAGAGAATCAAACTCTACACCAGGTGCTTGGGGATTTTTCCCCCCTGTAAATGTCCTTCTAGGGTTCCTCCTAACCTTGCTAGGGCCAGAGAGCCATACTGTATCCAGTGGTGCTGTTTTGGGTATCATTTGAAACTCCAGTCCTATCAAGCAAGTCACAGAACACTTCAGTGTGCATCTAATCTCACATTTTTCAATTAATGCCATCATATTTCCTGTCCATATTAATACCATTAAGCTGCTACTGCATGAATACCAGGAAAATTCATCACAGTACAAAAGGTCCATAAAGGACTTTTTAAAAGGAACCAAGATGTATTTTGGGCAGAACAAAGACCACAGGGAAACAGATACAGAGTGAATTTTATACAGAAAGCTGACATGGCAATAAGAAAGTCTAAATTCACCTGCACTGTAACTTTGATAAGCATCTAAGGAGTCTTGTCTAAACATAATGAAGAAAGTTAGGAAAAGAAACATTCATACAAAAAACCTCACACCTGCTGTCCTGCATGAATTTGCATCACAATAGTGGATGGAATAGGTTTAGTGTGAGCAAGAGTAGATAGTGTTCAGTCTGTAAGACAAAAGCTGTTTTATTTTTTTTTTTTGCCAAACTTGAAAAGTGCTTAGTGAATAGAGACGAGAGTTGCAGCTACAAAAATGAGAATCTCATGAGTATCATGGCAAGAGCATTTCCATGGAGAACTGCTTAGTAGCATTCTTCCTCCTATAGGCTCCTGTATCTCAGCCAGACTTTCACAAATTATTCCCCATTTACATTAATCACTTCCTGGTGTCCAAAACCAGACACAATAGTGCCTGGTATGCAGAAGATCTGCTTGGAGACTGCAGCTAAAGCCAGTTGGTCATACTCTGAAAATACAAAGTGCTAAGTACTTTTACAATACAAGTTGAACATCTGAATATTTAAAAATGCGTTTCTTTCTCACATGTAAAAGGAAAATAATAGCTCAGGACAAATTATGAAAATAAAATTATTTAATTAAGTTTCTAGATATAGTAGCTGTAAGAGAAGAGGCTATGAGAATATTTATAGCTTATCTTCAGAACAGAATTTGAATGAGGTCTAGTATACAACAGAGAAAATAATTAATTGTCTAAGTACAATAAGTGATCCTGTACAAGGATTTGTGCATGAGTATACTTCTAGGACTAATATTACTCATAGGTAGCCAAACAAAGCTCCTGCAACAATTGTAATTATCTAGATTTTTAATGTTTGATGGTACAATTCTAAATTTCTAATAGTAAGCTAGCATATTGTCTTTTTGCTTTTTCCTTGATATTAGCTATAAGCTAGTATTTTTTGGTGTTTTAAGTAGAAATATATACTAAAAATGCTGATAGAATCAGAAAGTAATGGAAAAAGTACATGACTTAAGTCTGCACCATTCCATACTTGATTTACTATGGCCTTGACATAAGAAATAGGTATTTATAAAGTATTCTCTGAATGAACTGAGACGTGTCTGTTTTCTGGGAGGGAGAAACAATATCTTAACTGACAGTGAGACAAGATTTGCCAAACAGCTTTTGAGAGAACATGCTAGAAAATGGGAGTTAGATGCTAGTAATAATTTAGCAGGTTTACTTAGTAGTCCTAGTACAAGATCAAAGTATTTGTTTTGCACTAACCCAGTGATTACAACCAGCTGAATACAAGTGTGGGGTAGGGTGTGTTCCAAAAGGAAAAGGAGGATTTTGCCTATTTTCTAGTGCATCATTTTGGTAATATTATCATATCTCTCTAAGACAACAGTCAAGAGCTGGATTAGCACAGATGGGGTGCAATCCCATCACATCCTGCCCAAGCGAGGATAACTCACCTGAGGAGATTGAAGTAAGAGGTGCTGCACAGCTGCTGCCTGCACTGCCTTGCTCTATTTTATGATACAATCACTATGAACAGTATTTATATCACCTACTTTAGACAGCTAATATGAGCTTTCAGTGCCTCACACTTAGCCATCTTCCTGCAGCAGAGTGATTCTGACTTCTCTGCTGAGGACCCAGACTCACCCTGTAGCTAAAAGAGAGAAAGCTTTGAAGAAATTCCTGCTTGCACCTACAGAAGCAAGCAGAGCAGTTCAGTGGAAGAAACTCCTTAGGGTAATGCATGGCTGATGAGAAGCTGACATCCACACTACACTTATTAAAGGGTTTGGATTTATTTTGATCTGGGACTAGGAATTTGATTATCTGGAAATGGTTGGAGCACATTGTCTGGTCACCCCCCAAAAAGTCCATCTTGTGTTCTCCAAGGCCACTTAATAATGTGAATCCAAGCACAGCAAGCAGAGACAATGGGGAGCTTTACTTCAAAAGCACGTACCTAATTCATACAAAAATGCTAATGCAGGGATGTTCCCTGAATGCTTCCAGGGAATGATGTAGAACACCCTAATTAGAAGTCTTCCCTTCTCCATTTAATACAAGTTTACTACAACAGAAAAAATTTAAAAAAAAATAGACACATATTATCTATTTCCTTGTCATGTACTATACCAAGAAAAAGGAAACATAAAGACCCTAGAAATCTATATATTTCCAAGGGAAGCTGCAGGATATCCACACACCAAAATACCAGGCTCATAAACCTGATTAAGCAGATGCCTAAATCCAGCTGGATTCAAAATGACAAACACTTCTTTTTGGGTAATGAACATACACAGGAGAACAGGACTCCTCTCTCATGGCTAGCACGTTGAAGTTTCTGCCTCAAAACAGCCAATACAACTGCCTGGGACAGGGGAGCTGATTTTTATGGAGTTTTTACAGAGATCTTGGGGTTCTTAAAAAGACACTGCCTCAAACTGCTTTCTAAGATTTTAATATCTAAATCCTTCATAAAATCCTTCTAGGACCTTTTGGAGGCCTGCATATTCATAATTTCTGTGTAAGTCTATTACTGGATTTGCAGGCAATAAAATACTTGCAATGTAACCTTCAACTTCTGAGTAGAACAACACCTTTCACTTCACTTGTCCTTCTGTTTGCTAGAATCACACATCACTTCATATGCTGAGACCTTCTTATGTCACATATATAGTAAAAAAATACTGTTTCACAAATGACAGCAAATTAACAGCATTGCTTTAACCATCTCTAGATAGATAGAGGGACATATATATATAAACATGCACCTAAGATACAGATTTCTATCTTTCATAAATCCATTCCAAGTTTTTCAAGTATTTGGGTATCTTTACATCTTAAGAAGGTGTAAAAAAATTCCCTAAACAATCCTAAAATGGAAGTATCTTGGAGCCTGGCTCTTTGTTCTTTCTCGCATAGTCACGTTCTTTTCTTAGCTGAAACATATACTGTGAATCAAAACCTTTAAAACTGTCTTTTCATTATGGGATCATGAAGAATTTATATTTCACAATTTCAGTCCTTGAGAAATGTACTTGATTGAGAATGACTAATTATGAAAATCAAAGCAACAGCAGGGAATATTTATTGAAGGAACTAATGACAACTATGAAGTTCAAACAGTAGGAATACTGTCAGAAATACTCCAACAACCACTTGTGCCTGGTGAAATTCTGAAAGCAAATAAAATTCTACAGAATTCATGTGCAAAAATTGCAAAAAAAGATAAAAGACACACATCTGAAGGGAAGCTGCCACATGACATTTCCTTCACCTCCACAGGCTGCTGCACGCTGTTATGGAGCACCTCTTCTCCCTCACTCTCCTCTTTATTTCCCATTTACTTTCCTTTTGATCCTATCGCCAGTGGGCTTTCAAGTACACTTTTTTTTGATCCATCCCTTTGACTTGTCCCTAGCATCATACAAAAATACAAAATATCTCTGGTTTTATCAAACCAGCGTCTCAGCCCCAATTCACAGATTTCTCTCTCCTGGTATTTTCATCCAGCTCTGGTTCTGTTCAAAGTAAACCTTTTCTACCAGTATCTTCTCATGAGTCATAGTGTAAGAAATAAGTTTTAAGCAACACTCATCACCACACCTGCTTCATTAAGTGCATTTGTTTCATTTATGTCCAGAATCTGCATCACTGGTAACTACCAACTTTCTGTAAAGAATAAGTGGATTTTTCATTTTTAAATAAACTATTTTCTTGCTCTACAGCATGATGCCAAAGAAAAAACTCCAGGCTGTTCTGCCTACCTGAGTTACTAAAATAGCTGTATATTGACCATGTGGGGTTTTTATATTGTGATTATAAATGCAAATTAGCCATGGGTAAAAAAGGTGGCAAGGAGTATCATCACTATTTACATACAGGATCATGAACAATTTATATTTCAAAATTTCAGTTCCTGAGTCCTTACCATCATGTAATGTTAACCCAAGAATATAGCATATGAAAAATTTTGCTGATATAATACTTTTTACATCAGGTTACAGTCACAATATGCTACAACGTTAAATTACAATTTATTTACACTGTTAAAAAACCTGTTTTGGTGTTTCTTTCCTAATTTCGGATTTATTCACTGCTACTAAAAGCACAGTTAACATAAAAAATGTCAACAAATAAAGTTTGTGCCTGTTGGCCATGTGTAGGCCAGTAAAGGAGATTAGAGCAGCATTAAATATATCAGTGAGCCCTGTGGTGCCACACACTATGTGCTTCCTCAGTCCTGATTCAGGCTGAAGTTGCATTTACCTCTGGTGTTCCAAACTTTTAGGTACCAGCAACTTATTCCGTGCATTACTCTGAAACTGTATCTTTTTAATTTTTTTTTTTAATTAAGAAAACCTTTTTCTCAAAGCCTGTGTATCTGTATAAATCAAATCAAAACAAAACATAACAAACAAAAAAGCCAAATCTTTGGCAATTTCATATTAATTTTGTATGTGGATTTCATTACGTTGATTCCTTTTCAGTGCTATTCGATAAGATGAAAAAGCTACTGGCAATGCTAAATGTCCCTACTCTAAACTTTGTGGAGTAATTATGAAATAATGACATTAAAAATTGCCATGCTGATGAAAAAGAATTAATTTTCCACTCCCCAAATACACTATCACACTTTTCATCTTAAAGAGTCAACATCATGGTAAATGGTAGATAAGCAGTGCTTTGCTTGGAGTTAGCTTATATTCACTGCAATTTTCTCAGGCTTCAGTCTAAAGACTGGCATTTTTCATTCCTGTATTCTGATTTTGACTTTTCTGACTACAGCAGAATGGCAAAGGCAGTGCTTTTCAGCACATCCCGCCGCTTCTATCTTGTGGCTGCTTTTTTCTTGTTTTGTCCTTTGCCTGTATTCTTCCCAAAGTGCTGATGATTGAGAAGCAAAAATACATCTCTACTGCTGTTTGCTATTAATATTTCTCCCTCCTCCAGAAGTGAGGAAGAAAAAGTTCAATAAACCTTCTCATTCCTAACATCTTTATTTGAAGTCATGTCCTACATCCAAATCCAAACCAATCCAAAACCTTTTTCTACTCCACACTATTAAATTACTCCACAAGGCAACAGGTGCTGTTCCTCAGTGCAGGTCAGGTCAGGTCAGGCAGGGCATCCTGACCCACCTGGGCCACACCCCATCATTTGTAGGGCTGCAAGGCACTGGTGCCTGGAGTGCAGCCACCTGAGATGGCAGGGGAAGCTCATTACAGAAATGACTCATCTGAAGGGCATCGATTTGCTGGAGCACATCCAGAGGACAGCCATGGCAATAATCACAGGGCTAGAGTGAGGCTGAGAGACTTGGGGTTGTTCAGTCTGAAGAAGAGAAGGCTTCATGGAAAACCTATAGCAGACTTCCAGTTCCTAAAGAAAGCCTACTGAAAAGGTGGAGAGGAACTTTTTACAAGGACATGCAGCAACAGGACAAGAGGGGGATGGCTTTAAACTTTTAAATTACTTTAAACTGAAATATCTAATCTAATCTAGGATTAGATTAGATATTAGGAAGACATTCTTCATTGTGAGGGTGGCGAGACACTGGAACAGGTCACCCAGAGAAGCTGTGACTGCCCCATCCCTCCAGCTCTTCAAGGCCAGTTTAGTTTGGGCTCTGAGCAATGTGGTCTACTGGAAGGTGTCCCAGCCCAAGAAAAGGCAGGCTGGAACTACATTATTTTTGTGGTGCCTTTAAACACAAAACCATTCCATGATTTTTTAATTACTCACCTCACAGCAGAGCGAGGGGACCACTGTGAAGTTGTTGCCATCTCCTACCTGAAGCTCTCACAGAGATAGATGCCCCATCAGCTGGCTCACAAAGGATGCCTCTGCAGCTCTTGTGAGTACATGAGAAATTTAGCAGAAAACTCCTGGGGCCTCTGCTGTGGCAGGAATATGGATGGACAGCTACTGGTTTTCCTTTTGTAAAAAGGAATTCCATGGGGTTTAACTTCCACAGTCTAAGAATAAAATACTAATTACAGATGAACTGTAAAATTAGAGTTTGTAAACAAGAAAAATTACAAAATATTACTTTAGTTATGTCTTTTGTTGCAGCAGATATTGCAAAATGCAGCCTGTGTTTCTTTACTTTTACATAGCTCTGCAGAAGCAAAGTTGTGTACTTTTTCTCCCCACTGCTTTGTTCCTTCTCAAAGACTGAACTCACTGGACTCCTCTCCATATCCCTAGGAGTTTCTTACATATGGCCTAACTTTCAAGAAAACGATCTTCCAAAATAAATAGTACAGAAAATTAAATTCTGGGCAAATAAAGAAGTCCTGGCCCTTCTAAAATCCAACAGTCTTGACAGGTTTTAGTCAGAAAGTGCTCCAAGAAAAGGCTGACAGAAAATTCACCGAAAGGAGGCTAAATCCTAAATATAAGAAGCCCATACTACATGATATCTTCTTTTCAGTAACTGGTTGGTAAAATTACAGTTGCAGAAGCACAATACTAAGAGCAATCTTAAAAAAGCAAGAGGGCAAGGGAGAGGGGGGACAGGCAGGGCCAGGACATGGACGTACACCAAAAAAATCCAACAAAATGATCAAGCAACTGGGAAAAAGTAACACGGAGTGAAGCTGTTGGAAATCTACTGTCAGGTTATCTTTATAATAAAGGCAACACAAATTAAATACTAATTCCTGGGAAGGACCAAAGAAGCAATAAAGGTGAAAGAATTCTAATAACCTAGTCAATGAAAACTAGAGGACACTGAGTCAGCTACTCATGAGTGCCCAAGAAGAAAGATTTCTCGATGAGATTGTTGTATCTGATATGAAACAAAAAAAGAAGTCAAAGAAAGAATCTCCTCCCCCAGCACGCTGTGCACATGGAACAGGGTAATTGTGTACAGAGGTGAAGGACTGCTGACAGGATGTTTGCAGCGGCAAGAGCATTTTGAGACTGTATCAAGCTCTTTGAGATGTGCTAAAGGGGGGATGCAGAGATGCTGAAAACTTAGGGGATGTTCAGGGAAGGACCAAAGGAAGTGAAAGACAGGACACCAATGGGAGGGACTTTCAGAAAGACATCACACGAGACTGCTGCAGTTGTTAGTCACTCTCACAGTCAGATAAGTGATAGAAGTGTCACACTCACTTTTGAGTTCAGTACTAAGCCCCTATAAAATGACTACAAAATTCTCAGAAAGAGATTTTTTATTCTTGTTTTATTTTTGGAATTGATGGTGACAAGGAGAGAATTTATACTGAAAGTGAAAGTAAAAAACCAATCTCAGAAAGCCTTGTAAGTCCACTCATCAGCATTCCACCACATATCCACCTCCTCTGTCACAGTTATGTCTATGTAACTGCCAAGAAATGCTTCTTTAGTTCCTACATCTTCCTACATCAGAGTTCTGAAGCACACTGAATGTAGATATGCCCCAATTTTCCCAACCCACTCTGCATCCTCCTTTCTCTCAATATCAAATGTATTATTAGTTCTGTGTCTTTTATTGCTTTTTTCATTTTGTTGTTACACTGCTCCTCTGAAAATTGCTGTGTAAGTCTTGAATGAATATAATATCCTGAATTAATATAATGTCATAAATGAATGAGAATATAATGGTGTTAATCACAAAGGAAAGCTGTTCTCATTTATTTTAACTGTTCCCTGAAATAATCTTGCCAATATGCTTTTGGTGTTGTTAAAGTTTCATTTTAAGTACTTACTTCATTTCATTTTTATATCCTGCTTAAATTGATGTTTGTGTTGTTTTTCACCTGAGAAGATATTTGAAAAGGAGGAAGAACTTGCTTGTGAGGGTCAGCAGTGTATAATCGATAGATTATTCATGTTATGTATGTGGAATTCATCAGAACTTAATTTCCTTAAACTTCGTGATATTTGGAACACCTCTTGCATTTTTGATGAGCAGCCCAATTAAAAAATAATGAACCTGTTTTTTTCTAAAACTGACTTATTATCTTGGTGGTTTCCAACAGCAACCTAGAGCCCAGTTTTATATCAAATTATTTTGTGCCTGTTGGCCAGCAATATACCTTTGCAACCTTCTAAGGTGTTCCAAAAGTCAAACAATTTCCCCAGGAGAAAGTTTTAAAGCTTTTCCCAGTACCAAGTTTATATCGAGGCTCATAAAGAAAATAAAACTTGTACTGGAAACAGACAGAACCCATGGGATGTTCAAGACCTCTCTCCTGTACCTTAACCTTTATGGAACACCTTAGGAGAACAGCTTCATCTTTAGCAGATAACACCAAGATTTCTGCTGCTGACTCTTCATGGGACATTTTTGTTTGTTTTTACATTATTACTCCTAAAATATAAATAATCCTTTAAAAATATATATTTATAGAACACAAAATGTTGAACCCCTCATCAGGGTATAGAAGGAACTGTTCTGCACCACCACTCACTCCCACTAACAGGAAAATGAAAACATCTTCCAAGAACGTTTTCTGTTTTAATGCACGTGTTTGAGGAATGATAAAACCATTTTTGGAACTACAGCCTACCCAAAACTCAACTTCAACAATAATCATGTGCCCTTCCAATAGTTAACAGTGATGTGCTAAAAAACAGGCACAAAACAAAACATTCTCTCTGTCTCAATGAACACAGAATCATAGATTCATGGAGTTGTTTGGGTTGGAAGGGACCTTGAAAATTACCGAGTTCCAACCCTCTGCCATGGGTCAGGGCACTTTTCACTAAACAAAGTTCTTCCAAGTCCCATATAGCCTGGCCATGAACACTTCCAGGGATGGAGCAAACGTAACACTGCTGGGCAACATTTTTCAGTGCCTCACCACTCTCACAGTAAGAAGTTTCCCCCCAACATCTAATCTAAATCTATCCTCTTTCACTTTAAAGCCACTGCTCCTTGTCCTATCACTTCCTGCATATTGTTAAACATCCACCTCCACTCTCACGTTATTTCTTGTTATTATGTGTTATTATGCTATTATTATATATAAATTATACTATTTACGCACAGGGGAATTGCTTCAAAAAGAAGCAATGGATCACATGCATCCTTCCAAAAAACTGCCTTGAAGATGTCTCAAAAGGTGGAGGGAGGACTCAACTCTCTCACTCATCAGCAAGCAGCACACATGTCAGATCTCAAGATCTCAGTCCTGAGGTGCCGAGCCACCGAGACCACCCTTAGGGGGCTCAAGAGTCCTAGAATGTTGCCAGAAGTGTCTAGTGGCTGGACTTTGACCCTACACGGGAGACGACACCTGTATGAGAATAGGAGGACTTCACCGAGGTGAATGGCGAAGAGATTAGTTAATTAGAGGGTGAGACACAAAGTTTAAGATTTATGTACAGGGGGGTTTAGAAAAGTAAGATAGAAGAATTGGGGCGTGTCCTGTCCTTCTTCTTCTTCTTCTTCTCCTCCATCTTCTTTAGTGATGGTGGCACTTTTAGATTAGTTACTACTGAAAGTGCACCGAGTAATAAGAATAAATGGTATTGGAGAAAAATGATAAATATTGTACACGTAACAATGAGTATAAAGATAGGTGGCTGCCCAAAGGGCAGCACAGTGTACTCATAACTGGCTGCTGAGCAGACCTCTGTCGAGCTGAAAGAAAATCTTTTAGATAAACAATTAAGAAACATAAAAACCGAAAGAAGAACTGAAGCCTCTTCTCGTCCTTCGATACGCAGGCTGTCCCAAAGCCACTCCGGGCCTTTCCAGGCCCTTCAAACAGCAGAAAACCCGACACACACACAGGGTTTTCCTCCTACATCACATTCACTGGCTGATTATTCAGTGAATATTCTAACTTCCCTCTTGCATTGTAGCCTGTAGCCTTAAGCACCCATATGAGAAATTATCTTGCAAGGCAGGCAGCTGCCTAAAATAAGGAACTGTATCAGTAAAAACAGTGATGGCCTAACTCTTTGTGGAAGCAATAAGTATTTCAGCAATGCCAAGAAACTTTAGAAACTGAATTATCTGTTCTTTTTTTTCTTATTTTGAAATGGGGATGTATGTATGTGTCTGTGTAGCATAAACAAGGAGTGTTGTGGACAGAATGGAAAAGAATGATTTAGAAGAGAGAAGTTCCCCGTAAGGAACTGCGAAAATGTTCAGAATATATTCTATAACTTGCCTTTGCAAATTAACTCTTCACTGTTGAAAGACATGCCTGCAGCTCACTTGTAAAATTAGATCAACCAAGACACTTTTTCCACAAAAATTTGTTTGAATATTTTATTCCTGTTATATCTAATGCAAGTTGATAAGTTCCTTTGCTCCAAAGGGTTCCAATGATTAGCACTTGCAGATCGCAGCAGGGTGAAATAAAAATGAGACAAATATTTGTGGAAAAATTATTGGTAATGTTTACAAATTTGCCTTTCATATGAGCGTGTCAAAAATACAAATATGTATTAATCACAAAACGTGGCTGCTAGCTGTTAGTATCAACTTCCCAAAATGTTTATTGTTGAAAATTTTAAATGCCTCATGTCATATTTGCCCATTTCAACTGATTAAGATTTTGTATCTCTGTATCTCTATATCTCTATATTGGATTTACATAAAGATATAGAAACCTTAATATCCATTTTGAGAAGTTTTATTTTGCTACATCAGTCCTTTTTTTATGGCTTGTCTGAATAGCCACTGGATGCAACAAGTTGTTCAGATCCAAGCATCAGGCAAGCCACAGAATGGAACAAAAAGAGAAGCATTTAGGTAACAGCCATTAAATGATGATGATCCTAATTTTCCTATGCCATTACTCTTTCTAGAAAGGTTTATTGTCTGTGCTGTACAATAAATGTAATAATGATGGTGAAAGGACTATAAAAATAACCTAAAAGTTTATAAATCAATAGCAAAGTGACACACATGATTCTTTAACCCAGCTGAAGTTTATGGACTGGTATCAGATTTGTTTAGCATTACAGAATAAAATCTGGATGAATCCATTCTTAAATATAGAATTTGCTTCATCTTAAGTTGGATTTTTGCTCTTCTTGCAGTTGAAAAGGACAGGGAACTTCTGTAGCATTTCCTCTTTGGAGGAAAATCAGATTTAGCTGGAAGTCCATTAGGCATGGAGATAATGGCATCAGTGACCATCCTGTCACTGAAAAATGGAAATTACTCTAGAATACTCAAGGAAGAAAAAAAATTAACAATGACAGGAAAACGATGCAGCTATTAAAAAGACAACTGGACCTCACTTATAATCCAAATTTGTAATCCACTCGTTATCCATAGTGTTATATATAGCTCAAAATGTGATACAATCTCAGCAGACTTTTTGAATGTAAGGAGCTGTTTTGTTTGGATATAGGGGTTTATGAATATATATATATATATATATATGTGTGTGTGTGTGTGTGTATATGTATATATGTATATATATTTATGTATATATATGTATATATGTATGTGTGTATATATATATATATATATATATATATATATATATACCCATATATATGTTCATACACTGTGGACATAATACTTCCATGTATTCCTCTAGGCTGAAGAGACAGAATTAGTCTGTTGTGAAAGGAGCAATTTAAATACGTTCATCAGCTACAAAAAGCTTTACTTCAGCACGGACCTGTATTTATGTGTTTAAGTATTTGCCAGCAACCAGATTTTGGTATATGAGGTGGAAAGAGTTTGTGGTTTGGCCAGTTTCTGTGCTGAGCATAGACTGTGCTTTAGACAATGATTTACAGTGTCCAGCTGGAGCTGCTTTAAAAAGCAAACTCAAACTCTAAATTGCTAATTAACAAGGTACAAAGTTGCATCCACAAACGATCCATCAATTACTGCTGAATCTCACCAGGATATGAAGCTGGCGTCTTTTAGAAGAACATCTAAAAAATTAAGCAGCAGATTTATTTGTATTATGTTTGATGTCTATGTATTTAAACAGTATGTACATAACTATGACATTATGATTTTGTAAGTCTCATGAAGAAATACTGACATAAATGTAAAATGGAACCTCTTTGGAGATAAGACTGTTCCTTCCTTGCATTTCTTCAGTGCTTTTCACAATTAAATTGCAATTTTAAATTTTGATCATTTACTGCTCTATTTACTTTTGTAAAAAAACCCTCTCCAATTAATTCTCAATCGAATTCCTCCACGAGCTGCATTCAATGGAGACAGATAGGCAAAAATAAGGTTGGGGGGGGGGGATCTTTAACTCAAAAAACTAAAAACAGAAGCGTGCAAATGCCTCACAGCCAATCTGATTACAATCAATTCACACACAGCTTTTAGTATGCTCTCTTAGTAGTGAAAGAAGAAAGAGGCCTTGGAGTTCTCATTTAAAGAACAGTACAGGACTTCTGAAGATCAGCTTTAAGAACAAGCTAATCACTGTTTCAGCATTCCGTTTCAGGAAGTCCTTTCTGGAAGTCTTCCTAGTTCATCAGCCATGCTACATGGCAAAGACAGGTGTTTGTCTTTAATCAGTGAATATTAGCTATGTTCCAGGTATTCCATTAACAGTGCTTATTGCGAGGCCACAGTCAGCACAAAAAACATCTCTTGGAATAGTAATGATCAAGGACTACTGTTCCTGCTAGTTACTGATTCAATAAATAAACATCCCCTGTGCCATTCTTTTAAATACTTTCATTTTTAAATTAGATTTTGATTTTCTTCTCAAAACCACCTAAACCTCTAGGTCAAGCCAACATGACTTTGCAATTTTGATTTGTGCTACCTGTCCTCCCTGTTTTATTTTGCAACAGGACTGTTAGGCAAGGATAGACTACTTCACAAAACAAAAACTGTTTTATTAAGGAAGGTTTTACTGTGAGATGACATCAAATTTTGGAAACAGTTTTCAATACATGCATGCTATGCAAAGAATGGACCAGATAAGACTACTGTAACTTAAAATGACCCTAACTGGTTAAAGGAAAAATGACCTGACTGAGAAACTGTTCAATAGGTATTTTCTATATTTCTCTACAACAAAGATAGTGCTGACAGATTAAATTATATATATCTATTCTCATCCAAGGAGCCTAAATTGCTTATATGCAGTATTAACTTATATGTTAAAGTTGTAAAGCCAAAAGCTAGTATCAGAGAACTAAATATTCATATTTTGTGTTTACTCTGTGAATCAATTCCGTGTAACTAAAGAAGATGAAGTTGCTGTTTGTATTCACAGCTCCTTTCCCTCTGAAACAGACAGAAAACAGATCAGGTCGAGCCACTGGACACGGCTGTTCATCAGCCCTTGCCTTTGATTTGTCACTCCATTGTCTATGCTTCTTAAGGACAAACACTCATTTAAAAACAAGGTTACTTAGAAACTGGAAGGAATTTAGAAATTGTTCACCATCTGAAGTCTCACGGCTGACAATTGGATACTTAGGACATACTAAGAAGCATTTTGCCACTGCTTTTAACCATCTCTATTTCAGTGCTACTGTGAGCACAACTGTGAGGTCAAAGGTGCAGAGAGTTGGGAATGGTCACCCTCAGGTGTAGAAAAGATTTGAAACACGGAAACAGCAATAAATAACAGTATACAAACATGAGGTCTAACAACCTAATCCCTTTGTCTCCTAACCTCCAAATTCAACATGCCATAAAATCAGCAGACACCCACTAAACTGACCACATTAACTATCACACACTGACATGACAACAAACAAGAGTTTCCCTAAGGCAGTAACATCCTCTAAGTACATTTCCTCATCCCAGGCAAGTGTTCAGCTCCATCAGTTTTGGAAAACAGATGACTTTGCTAGTATGGCTTGTAAAGTTGATGGTGATGCAGTTAAAAAGGCAAGAACAGAAGTGTAGACAACAGCCAAGAATGCTCAGCTGCTAAGAGTTTCTTCTGAACTACACTGCTAAGAGCACTATACTACTGCCACGCTGTGTTTCAGTGACACATGCGAAAAGATGGACAAACTATCCCTAGCAGTTTCAACAGAACTGTAAGACACCTGAAGGACACCAAAAGATCGTCAGCCCCATGTTCTCATCATGACTTCAGGTATTCCCACATACCATCTTGTGCAACTTCAAGATGGTTTTGGTGGATTTGCTATCAGATCAGTTTTCCAGTTCAGGTCAGCATCTCAGAGAAACATTTCCTGAAGATGGGAAACCTGAATCCTGAACAGAAAAGAACTTACAGGAAATGTACACAGGATATGACAAGAGCGTCCTTGGCCATGTGACCATCAGGCACCACTGTCATACTTTTGGTAGGATACTGCACATGAAGATCTATTCCCCACTGTTATGCTTAATTTCTCAAAACATAAATCCTGTTTAAGAAAGCCATTTTAGTTTCCTGTATTAATTACTGCTCTCAAAGAAAAACTCCAAGGTCATAAGGGATACCAACAATAACTCAAAAGCCATCCACAGCCATTTGACATGAGAACCACAGTGAGGCATTTACAGACTGTATTTTGCCAGGTCTGGAGTACTTCCACACACCTCCACAGTTCTCCAGCTACAGCAGTATCCACATACATTCTCCCACTATAGCACATCACAATCTGATACCGAGATGTACAAAAGCCTCACCCCATGCACTCATTTCTCTCCAAGGCCAACTCATACAAATGCCAAAAAGATGGTCCTGCAGTCCCTAGCATGTTAGAAATTCAACACATGAGCCAGGGGACAGGGCTAAAAACATCAGATAAATATGTTGCTACCATTATAAACACATCAAGAGCTGCACAGACTGGCAAAGAAACTGTTTCTGGCAACAGAGCAGTCTAGCTTTTGACTTACAACGCAGGTTATAAGACCTAGTACTTAATCAAGCATCAAGCTTGAACTAATTGGACTTCCCAAGCAGTAGGATTAGCATGGTTGACTTAGCCTTTGGTCTTTCTGACATATATGAAGTGAGTCCTGTGTAGTTTTTTATTGTGCCTAATGTTTGCATTCAGGTGTTGGTCAGATGGGCCCATAAAGCAAAGTTTCAACCTGGTTTGCAAGCACCTGTTCTGGTAACGTGCAACTTTCAAGCTCTTTCAGTCCTTAAATGTGACTTTGAAGCCACTCCAGGTAAAAGCTGTAACTTTACCTGCGCATGCACATACATACACACACAGAGATACTACGTGTTACTCTGTAAGCAAACTTTTTTAATGCCACTCCACAGCACCTGCTAAAAGCAGTCAACATTTCCACTTATTTTGGGGAGGCTTGCCCTGGTATTTTAAACCCAACAGGTCAGTGAGCAGGTTCAAGGCTCTACAGTTTGTCAAGCATCTGTAGAAATGCTTCTTTCAGGAGGGAAAAAAAAAAAACCAGCTCGAGATGCTCAGTACCCTTTACATCTGCTGCTCAGCTGGAGACACTGTTAAAAGGCCATTAGAAGCACAAGGTGAAAGACCTCACAGGCCAGGTGAGCTGGAGAGCAATTTGCTGTTTGCATTAGGAGTATCAGCCCTGGCTGCTTCTTTCTGGTGCACTGAAAGCAGATCCTGTACCCAACCCTGAAAATCGGGACCAGGATGAGTGGCCAGCAGGTCTCCATCCTATCTCAGAGCTGGGGTTGTGCTGCAGAGCCTCTCCCTGCACATTCAGGTTTCACAGTGGCTGGAGGGGACAGCAACCCTCCCAGCACAACCCACAACCCCTGACTCTGCCCACAGAGACTGGCTTCGCTGGGCAGATGTCACAGTAGGACACAAATTGCTGTCACCTGTGCAGTCAGAGGGAACCTCTTTCAGCACATCTTTGGCAGCACCTGCCTCCAAATGCCACGTGCCTCCTGTGTTCCACAATTGCTCAACAGAATAAAGTGCTGCTGTTCCACTTTGCTGGAAGGAAAAGGTCACGTTAGCCAAAAGAAACTCGTCGGAGAGCGTTGATGGTCTTTGTGACAGCCTCCTACACCAACAGCTAGAAATGTTCTTATTAAGGAGAGCTCATTTTTTAGTATGTGCTGGAGCTCTATAGGTAGTGAGGAAAGCAAATCCTGATTTCAGTAGGTTTTTAGGCCTTTTTTACATACAGAGGAATAAAGTGCTATGAATTTTACCAGCATATGTTTTCTTGCCATCTGCAACACATTTTAAATTCCTTTTGCATCTTATAATGTATTCTCTCTCTTTAGCATAATAACAACTCTGCCTTTAAAAACCAACCTTTATATGCTGTTCTTAGGAATTTCTGAAGAAGTGTTAATTCTTTTACACATATTTAAACTGCTAAAATAATTATGGCTGGTAGCATGAACAGTCAAAACCACAGAATGTGGGTTCCCTTCACAGGGAGAGAGCACCCATTAACCAGGTACAAAAGGGGGCATACAGTCATAGTTCACTAGAAAAGTAATTTCATTTTGCTAGTAATGGGAGTGCTGATACTTTGATACCATAATGGAGTTTTAAGCACCAAGCCTGTTATTTCAACTAGAAATTTTAATGTAATTATGCATTTTTACTTTACTAAGCAGAAAGGAAGATTAGTATGCACAGTTTTCTTACATGTATCATGGGGAATAAGACAGAGATCTCCAAGTGATACTGCAAGATGCTCAAGTCATTCAAAAGAAATGGCAGGTAGTAGTTTTAAAGACAAATTACCCAGAAAAGCTTTTATTGTTGATCGCTTGTTATAAGATTTGCCATTTGCAAGTAATTGTACATTCAGCTGAAACTGACCTTTTATGAGAGCCAAGTGGTAATATAAATGAAATGAATATATTCTTTATTGCAGTAATATAAAAAAGAATGGCCTGAGCTTTTAACATAGTGCTTGACCTCTGGTGTCTGAACACCACCTAATCTCAGGAGTATTTCACAACAGCATATGATGAAACAAGTACTAATACAGCTTTAGAACAGTTTAACACATTAGCACTTAGAAGTGTAGAAAATATTACACCTAAGGTATGTTTTTGATGATAAATCAGACTGACAACAGAAATAAAAGAGATGATTAGAGACTATACACAGAAGTTCATAATTACATTAATTATTAAAGCATTGCCTTTTCTATTTTAAAGTCCCTCTTTCCAAAATACTCTAGCATAAAGTCACAATGGGAAACTCCAGATGCTGAGATATAAAATTCTCATTCAAAATTGAATTATTTATAAGCATTGAAAACATGCTATTTCTTCTCAAAGGCCCCGATCTTACAAACATCACCTTTAGGTTTTAGATGTGCATACGTAAGTTGCATTCCCCTTAATGACATCAGTCACATACAAACCAATAAATATGTACAGAAGTGACAGTAAAGAAAGGTCTTAGGAAGGCTGCACTTCCAAACACCCACATGCACATGCCAATTTATTAGCATTCACCATGCACTCACAACTGGAAAATAAGGGAGGCCATAAGGAGCGTGATCAGAGAGACTCCTGATGCTGCAATTACTGCAGCTGCAATCAGAGGTGAGAGGGGGTCACACACAATGCGGAGGATACAACTACAACAGTGCTCAAACAAAAAGGAAGTTTAAAGTTTACATGAAATTCCATGTTCATCTTCACTGCCATCATAGAGATCAAGACTGAATTAATGTCTGATGGCCCAAAAAAGATTTCACAAATTTGCACTGAATATGGTATTTATTTTACCAAGGCTATTTCTTTCTTAATACTGCTGAAGCAACCTCACAAGGTGTCTGTCTGTGAATCCCCATCTACCTCCTGGTCTACAGGCACTTTCTTCTCACGGCTCTCAGTGAGAGCAGCAGAGAAACAGTAAAAGAAGATATTAATGAACAGGTACTTGGATACAGACTCGGTCAGGAGGATTTTCCCTATTCTGTCAATCTATTACTGCATTTTAGAGTACGAAAGCAAAACATTCAGAAAGAATATCTTGGGGACATCTGACATGGACTAATAGCTCCATTGCACGCATGACTACTGAGGTATTTATTATTCTCATTCTTCTTATTATTATTATAGTTGTTATTATTACCACTTAGGAGCTACAAGCAACTGTGTTATGTATGCTTGCTGGCTTCAGTCAACGCCTCTGTATTATGCCAGTATAAAGCCTATTCATCAAAGCACAATTTCAAGTGACTCCTGACCTTCAAAATCAAGGGTTTGCTTCTGCTTTCATTTCAGTCACTTTGACTATGGTGACTGTGCTGCCAGAATCTCACCTCGTCCATCATCTGTGCAGGAGAACAAAGTTCATGTGCCTCTTACACAGCATTTAGAATTCAACATCTTTACTGCTGGATGCTTTATCAGAACAGTTCTAGTTTTTATCTAAATAAACTATTGTTCAGCAAATAGTAAAAACCCCCAAACAAAACAAGAAACCAAATCCCAAGCAAAACCACAACACACAAAACCCCACATCCTTCACCTTGGAAGCGGAAAGGCACAAAGCAGACGTAACCACTACTTTACACAGTTAGACACTCACTCTCATTCAGAAAATCCTGAGGGAAGGGCACAATCCAACTTCAACTTTGACATTTCATTTTCATTACTTCCTCTAAGACAATGTAAGTTACTGAAGGCATGGCTGGAGTTAAACAAGTACTGCCAAAAGATATGCTCTATGACTTTTCTCTTGTGTGTTGACTTTCAAATTACAGACTTTCCTAGAGCAAAACATTTCCTGCAAAGTCCTCAGGAGCTCCACTAACACTCGTGGATGCTGGGTCATGGCAACCTGAGTCTCACAGTAGAACTCTTTCAAACCCACAGGAGACTCCACTCAGACAGTAGCCAGAGCAGCTCCTCTCAGGGAAGAGCCCGTGTCAAGGACAGACAAGCACACATTGAGAGCTCCAGCCATTCACCCTGCACGTGACTGATGCACAGAATTAAGTGCAGCAGCATACCAAGTATACTTCAAATTTTCTTCCTCTGCCCCCCATTCTGAGGTAAATTCCTTTATTGAGGACTTTGCTAAGCTATGTCGGAAAGCAACTTTATGTGCTGTACTCCAGTGAAGGTCACAGCACCAGAATGTGGTTATTAGACAAGACGTCAGAAACAGAAGGGTGATAACAGATATGTTCTATACAATCACATAGAACAATTTAGCATTGTTGTAAAAGTACAGTGAACAACTCCAGTCACTTTACTGCCAACTTCAACATATTTCACATGCGACAAAATACTGTAGGAAAACTCTTCCTTACAGAGAGAAAACTGACAACTTTCTTCATCTGTAACTTCTACCATGTCTGCGCAAAAGTGAGTGACAGTATAAATAACGCTACAGAAGTTATCTAACATTATCTTGCATTGCAGTTCCATTCAGCAGAGAGAGATCCCTCTATGTCCATAGCCTCTATAATTTAAACAGCTCTTTACATCAGTACATAAACACTTTGCCTTAGTACATACACACTGTCTTCAGTTTATCATTTCAACAGTCATAGCTAGAAAATAACTTTTGAACCAATTACAACAAAAAACATGACTACTGTTAAATCAAAGCACACAGTGTATTACTATTTATCATCACATTATCAAGACATTGATGCAAAATCTTTTGAAAACACAATGTCTGTTCAGAAATAAGACTGTAATAAAGTTCTTTGAACTCCTTAAAACATGAGGCCTTTGATGGACTACACTTCTGTAACACTAACAAATTGCTTCCTTAACCAAGTCAGAATGATGGAAAAAAGACAGAATGAGAAAAAAAAAAAAAAAAAAAAAGAAGAAAGCTTCTCAAACCTGTACATGAACTGCTTTAACTACACTTCCAACATCACACCAGGTAGCAAATACAGAGCTTTAACATTAACAAGAGTCCATGCTGTATGAACAGCTATTACCCCACCTTGCAGTACTGTACAAGAACAACACACTTAGAAACACACTTTAAAGCAACCCTAGTCTTACAACAACTCATTTGAACAGCTACAAACAGAACTGCTCAAAAGTTCTAGCACCAACTAGTAAAAAGGAATATAAACCACAAAAATACCAAACTACTTCAACAGGAAGCTCAGAAAAAATAACTCACACCCCCATAAATCATATGTACTTAATCATAAAAGCAGATTTACTTATAAAACTTAGCGGGAAACTGTGGAGTAATTTTGGATTGAACTACTATTAAATATTTAATTACTCTGAGTCTTTCTGTACTGATACATGTCAACAGAAACTTGTAAATGCTGGGCTTACTTAAAAATTGCATGTCGACTTTGCACTGTACATTCAGAAAATATATGAAACAATAAAACTTCTCAGTGAGCTGAAAGCAACAAGTGTTTACCCAAAGTTATTACAAGTCTGAAATGTACTAGAATTTCTTTTTCTAATGTAACAGAGGATATCCTACCATTCTGTCTGAAAGCAGCTGCTGCAACAGAGAGCAAAGGGAAAGCATGACTGCATATTCAAAGGATCTGTGGCTCACAAGAGAGATTTCATGATTTCATATAACTGATGAGCAACCTGAATATAAATTACAGGAAAAAGCACAGAAAGACCAGAGAATCAGTAAGCCTGAGGGATGAAGGTGCAACACGGAACAACCTTCCCTGTATCTTTGTGAACTACAGCCTCGCTGTCCTGAGATTTTCTACATTTATCATTCCTCATGTAAAGTGCTAAATGTTACACAGTGAATAACTGTGGCACTTTTTCACCTCAAGGAAGATAAATCTACTGCTTCCAACTTTCAAGAGGAAGCGAGCAAACCGAGGAGCATCTAATTCACTCTACAAATAGCAGGACCTAACAGCAAAGTGCCAGTGGCGAAGCATAAACCTTTTTTGAGGGCTCAAACAGTCCGATTTAAGCAGCCCCGGCTCGTTCACGAATAATAGCTCTCTTTTTGTGGCGCTCTCCGATTGCTAAATGAATTCCAGCCCCAAACGTATTTTTATTCATTCAGTCTTAAAGATGCAATACTGATAAGCAGGGAAATGGAATTACAACAAAAAACTGTTCCCAACACCTTCGTAGGCGGATTGCGATGTAACCTGTTGTAGGCATGTTTGAGCAGACGGAAGAGCCAAGTTGCAGGCTGCCGGGCGGCTGTGTGTGCGGGTGCGTGGGTGCCTCTACCCGGCAGCCGGTGCCTCTGCTCGATCCGCGCTGCGGCGGCGGCGCCTCCAAGGGGCGACCCTGCCGGCCGGGGCCGCGGAGGGTGCGGAGGGGAGCAGGACTGCCCTCCTCGCCCTTCTCGTCCTCCTCCGCCGCCTCCATCGCGCCCTGTGCCCGCGGGCAGAGGCCAATGTTTTCTCCCCGGCACAGGGCGGCAGCGGGGACAGCCGCCACTGCGGAGCTGCCCGCTGCCTCTCGCCGCCCGGCTGCAACTCTCAAGAAGTTTCAGCCAGCGAACAGAAACGCGGCTGAGCCTGCCTGCGTCCCCGTCATTCTCACCCCTCTTTACTTACCCCCATCCCGTTAGTTTCTGTATTTAATCTTTATCTACACGCCCACACCCGCTCCTCCGGGAAGCCCCCGGCTGCCACCCGGGCGGGCGGAGCCGCTCCGCTCCGCTCCGCGCACACAGCGCCGCGATCCCGGCCGCGCTCCGTGGGGCGTGCGCGCAGCCCGGCGGCGGCGGCAGCACCAACCCCGCTCCGCCGTCCCTGCCCGCTCCCCGCCGCGCCCGGCCCCGTCCTTACCTGCGATCTCCTGGTAGGGCACGCTGGCCAGGCTGAAGCCCTTGGCGCTGTACGCCTGCCGCACCTCGCCGCAGCTCCGCGCCTTGCCCTCGGTCCCCGCGGCCGGCAGCACCGGCAGCACCAGCAGCACCAGCAGCACCAGCAGGAGCGGCGGCGGCGGCACCGGCAGCGGCAGCGGCGGCCCCGCCAGGGCGCAGCGCCGCGCAGCCCCCCGCGCCGCCGGCATGGCGCGGAGCGCAACTCCCGCGCGGCGCGCAAGTCCCGCGCCGCCGCTCCGCCGCGCCTCCGCCGCGCCCCCCGGCTGCGGGGGCGGCGGCCCGGGAGCCCCCCGGCCGCCCAGGCAAACTTTTGCGAGGCGGGGGGGAGATGGGCGCGCACACGCACACATGCGCGCACGGCGGGGGCAGCAGAGCGGTAGCCTCGTCCCTCCGGCTCCTTCTCCAAACGCGGAGCGCTCGCCCCACGCCGAAAGAAAAAAAAAAAGGAAAAAAAAAAGCCCAAACCAGAACCTGAAGCAGATCCCCGCAACCAAAAGAAACAAAAGAAAAAAGGCAATGTAAAAAAGAAGGTAAAAATCTGTCTTTAGCTTATGAAGATTAAAACCGCGGGCGCGTTGCTGCGAGCGGAGTCCCGGGGCAGCGTCAGCGCGATCCGCCGCGGAGCTGTGCCTGCCGCCTCTGCCGGGCTGGATGGAGACGGTGGGGAAAGCAGCCCGCGTGGGGATGGACTGGACAGCGGCTCGGAGCGTGCCTGTGTGCCTCTGTGTGTGTGTGTGTGGTGTGCGTGCGTGTGGTGCACTGGATGCGTGTGCCTGTATTTACGGGAGCCGGGGAAACCTCTGCTCCGCGCAGCGCTGGAGCAGCCTCCGGAGCCAGGCAGGGAGAAATCCTGGAGACAAGACACTGCGAGGGAGAGCCGCACATGCACACACACACACACACACGCACACACACACACCCCACACACACACACAGAAACGTGCTGCACATTGCATCGCCGAAATACTGAATACAGGAGCAGAAAGCAAATCCTGGCGTGGATCGCTGTTTGCTGGCAGAAGGAAGGAAAAGCACCCTGAGCCCCGAAAATTTCCTCCTCACCACAAATCCAGCTGCTCCTAGACCCAAAATTACAAATTGCCTGCTAGCAAGACGTCAAAAAGGTACTACTCCTTTGCAAGATTGCTCTCTGTAGTACCAGGGTTAGACTGGGCCCCTTAAATACTTTTTCCCCATTATTATTTGTTGCACACATAAATACCTGAGCTGACAAGCTAGAATGAGGATTAGTCCATTTTCTAAAGGAAAGAGCAAAGGAAAGATGTTTCTGTGCATCACACAAAGAATGAGAAAACAAGAATGATAGTCCTTGACCTGGATAATTCTTGCCAACCTAGGAGAGGAGAGCAGGGGAACAAAACCATAAATTTCTTTTCTGCAAATGAGCATTTGCAAAAAACTGAATGGGGGAAGTGAAGAAAATTCCTGCAAGGTGAATTGTTCTTGGTTTAGGGAGAGAGAAAAATATTCTGTAAAGTATTTGATAGCAAAACCCAAACTTACAATTTTAAAAGATATCACAGTGCTTTTTTATGAGTATTGTGGAGAAGTATGATAGCTTGTCCAAAGTGTAGAGAGAGATGTCGGACACAGGAGGAAGTGAAGAAGGCCCAACAGAAGAAATAAAAGACCATGATTTTGCAGACTGATTTATCAGTGAGGAGCCACAGAGCAGTATCATGACATATCATAATTCAAGATACATAATTCACATTTTTACAGAAATTTTTAGGTGCCAGCACTGCTGTGGTGTCACATTAGCTGCAGTGTAAGTTCTGGGTCTGAGTCAGTGTACGCAGCCTGGTCATACCTGGTGTTCTGTGTTCCTCCAGCCTCCCTTCCTGTTTTACCTCTCCCACATTGTCATTCCTTCTTCTTCCCTCTCCTTTTCCCTCCCATTCCCCAGCAGAATGATGCTGCTCTGACACTGCTTGTGCACACAGTGGGTAAGCAGTGTTTGGGTGTGTTGTAACAGTGTCAAGTGCTATCACCCAGCCTCTTCTGCCAGAGGACAGGATGCAAGTGGACCCCTCTATAACAACCTACAAAACAGAGAGCTCAGTGTCTTAACCTGCCCACTACAAATGATAAGCTGTTAGTACGTGTTAGTGCCCCGTTGTGGGATCCCAGGATTTGAATCCTGGGATGCAGGGCCCCCGGGACCACCCTTGGGGGGCCCGGGAGTCCTGGAATGTTGCCAGAAGTGTCTGGTGGCAGGACTTTGACCCTACACGGGAGACGACACCTTTATGAAGATAAGAGGGCCTCACCGGGGTGAAGGGTGGAAAGATTAGCTAATTAGAGAGTAAGAAACAGGGTTTAGGATTTATGTACAGGGGGGTTTAGAGGAGCAAGATGGAGGAATTGGGGTGTGTCCTGCCCTCCTTCTTCTTCCTCCTCTCCTCCATCTTCTTTGGCCACGGTGGCACCTTTGGATTGGTTATTACTAAGGGTACACCGAGTTATAAGAATAGATGGTATTGGGGAAAAATGATAAATATTGTATACGTAACTAGGGGTATAAAGATACGTAGCGGTCCGTGGGACGACACAGTGTGCCCATGGCTGACTGCTGAGCGGATCTTTGTTAGGCTGAAAGAACATTTTTTAGATAAACAATTAATAAACATAAAACCAGAAAGAAGAACTGAAGCCTCTTCTCGTCCTTCGATACGCGGGCTGCTCAAGGCCACCCCCGGGCCTTTCAGGCCCCTCAAACAGCCGAGATAAACCGGACACCCCGTATTAGTGAAAAGTTAGACATGGTTTGTGTATTTACTGTGCAGAAAATTTTTGACAGATCTGTTTGTAAGATCTCAGGGTGTGCAAGATGCATGGAAGATACACTCAGTTCACCCCAAGAGAGGATCAGAAGGGTGTTACTAATGTTATACATACCTCAGTTCTTCAGGATTGCTCCAACTGTCTTCTATGCTGTGGTCAAAGCCAAGCATTGGTTTACCACATATTGAGCATGACACACTCCCCCACAATCCAATCTTCAGCATTTCTCCTACCCACAGGAAGTTAGTTAACACAGATTCAAATATGCAAATAAGAAAATCAGCAAACTGTTCTGAAGTGCACAAGTCACTGTAAAAGAGCAAAAGAGATCCTGTGATTAATTTAGGGGTGCCTCTAGGTAATTGTTTTGTAAGAAAAATATTAATCTGCCAGAAGAAAAAATGGAGCATGTTCACCCATGCATTTTTTGCCAATACCGGCTGAATTCATACCATTGTTAGTACAATTAGCACTTTTACATAAGACAATGACAGCATGATATAACCTTTATATAACATGGGAAACTTGCTATGGGAAAGTCAGGCTCAGTTCCACCTTTGAATCCCGCCTCAGAAGCAAGTGGCCTACACAGCCAGTGGTGTTGTAGTTAGTCCTGAATGTGTAAGGAATGCCTGACTCTCCCAGGAGCTCACGTTTAAATACACAGGTATTTCTTTGGCTTCAACAAATCTCCTACTCATCACATGGGAGAATCATTGTGTGTTCTCAGTATGCATGTAATTAATTTTCTACCAAGTGGAAGAGCTCCAAAGAAAGCCCAGGTCGGAATGCACTCTAAGCCAGTGGCTTTAGCAATCGCTTAGAAACATAACACCTTCTGCCAGGCAGATCATAAGCATGAGCTAAAAGCTCTCCTATTTCAGGACTCACACTAGGAGGCTGTTTGAGGTGGCCACATCATACCCATCCTTTTCCAGCTGAACCATAGAAATAAAACCATAAAACTGGTGTGTTTCACAACTCATGACAAGAACTCTTAACTTTATTTAAAAGCTTTCCTTCCTTCTCCTTAACATGGTGATTAGTGTCTTCCAACTTAAAGCATTTTCTGGAAGAGATGGACTTGATCCTGAGTTGGTGTGCATCAGTGAAGGAGCTTAGAATGCTGAGTTGTTGGGTAAAATGCTGGCTTTTCCTACATTTCGGGTGAGAATACTTTTCAACAATTTTGGGTATTAGTACTTTTCAACAACTCAATTCATTTGCATAAGCATGAAAATGAAACATTTTATTTTAGTTATATGGAATATTTTGATCACCAGGGAAAGTTTCTGTGTCTTTTGTATTTCTCTGGAAAGATAAAATAGCACTTAAAAATAAATTTTTAATGGTTTTCATACTTGGCAGTCAGACGGAAAATCAATCTTGCTCTCTTGGAGAGCCCCCTTCATCAAACACATTCAATGTGGTAACATAGATGACTGCTTAGAATGAAGTCTTTGCAGTGCATCTGCTGGCCACAGTTACCACAAGTGGGCTTTTTTTTCCTCAAGTTCTTCCAAGTAGATGTTCATTCATTTTAAGTTCTACCAACTGATTTTTTTGCAAAGTATATCCTAAAGATCTGCAAAAAATATAGAAGACGTAATTTTTAACCTTTGTTTCCAAACACTTCCATAAAAAATAAATTAAAACTAATCATTCACACCCAATCATCAAAAAAACATCAATTGAAAGTGAAGCAGCAGCCAGCTTTATTTCCTTCATCCACTGGAATACTCCACCTCATGTGGCTGAGACAGTTTCATGCACTTATGTAAAGGATTTATGAAATCTCTAAAAAATAAGGAAAAAAAAAGTATTGAATTGCTGCATCATTTGCAAAGCAGCTTTCATCTTGAGCTCTGAACAATTCAAAGACATGGTGAAAAAACACGATTATAGATCTTAAACATTATAGTGTGTAGTACATAGGCATGAGATTGAGATTGTACAAGGAATTTTTGCTTTTTTCATGTTTTTGAGTTATTTCCCTTTAGAAACAGGATAAATAATGTTACTTTGAAAGATACACTGATTTATTGTCAGGTGTTATCAAAAAACTCTCCTTGTTGTCATGGGTATTAAGAGGACTGCATAGACAAAAGCATCTTTCACCTGACTTGACAATAAAACTTTGGCAAATGTCAAAATGCTCCATAACTCAGCTTCACAAAAAAGAGAAGCTGACTTCTCGATTCTCCATTAAACCTATTCACTCCCTAGATTTGCAGCTTTCACATAATGGATTTCTAGCATGAATGTTTCAGTGGTTGAGGAAATAATCAGTAAGATTCTCAGATGTCTGACAGAATTTCTGTTGGTGAAGTGGCTCTGACATTCCAGCTATTTCTGCAGGCAGATGGTGGCCTCTGTTCACAGCACCAGCCCCCGCACCGCTGCAGGTGCTCTGAGGGTGGGAGGGCTTTTAGGATCTTGCCTTAACTTTAGGAGAAGTTCCATCCACACACAGGTTGCCAAAGTATTTAGAGTACAGAACACATCCTTGATATTGAGGACCAAGTCACTCACACTCCGGGCTTTGGGAAAGAGGGAAATCTGAACATGCTCCTTTTACTGTAAAACCATGAGCACAGATATGAAGGCACTTGTTCTTTTTTTGGGTTTACAGTGTCTACACTAGGTGGATATTGTTCTTTAAAAGTCCAGAAATGGTTAATTGCAATGAGGTAACCCTTTGATTGAAACTGAGCTATGAGTTTGTCCCAATAAAACTTTCCAAAGAGCAGTTCAATGAAGGCATACATTGCAGCATCAAAAGGTGCCTTTTAACTGATTTTTCGTGTTCTGTCCAGAGCTTTCATAGAAAAACTTTCTCCATATAGCACAGACTGCTCTTCCTTAGCAGTCTGTGCTAGAAGGTGAAACTTTAGGTTTTGCTTTGTAGTGAATGGTATTTGCTGCAAAATTAATGCAAAGCCCGGTTGTTTCCAAAAAGTGAGCTCCAGAGGCACAGGTGTGAAAAACTCATCTTTCTCTAAAAGTTGCACTCAAAAATAGAATTGTCAACACAGCTGCTAGGTAAGTCCTCTTAGAAAACGTTTTCAGATTCCTGGCCAAGAAAACAGACCTGCTACATACACAGAATAATGAAATATGATTAGCTTTCTTTCTTCTGAAAATTTTTAGAGACAGAAGGCAAAAAATGATCTAAGATTCCATATGCTCAGTTATGCATAATATAGGAGGCTTAGACTCCCATAAAAAAGGTTTATAAGTGGTAATCAGTGATGTCATATTAATTATAAGCAATAAGCAGTAGTGGTTGCTCTTGAAATCTGCAGGCTATGCTATTTTGGGAAAATAGCCACTTTTTATATTAGCTGCTCATTTTATGAAACCTTTTGTGAACAAATAGTAGAAGTTCATGCACAGAAACTGAATGAGTAAGTCAAAATATCTGGACAGAACCATTGCTCCTTTCAGGTGAGGATTACAGCAAATAATCCAGGGTTGTAGTTCATTGTAATAATTTTCTTAATTTTTTCTCTCTACTTACTTAAGGTAGTGTCATTTAATCTGCCTAAATCTGGATGTATAAAATACTCTGTGTACAGAGTACACTGAAGCAAAATCACAGAGTCAAAATATTCAATTTCGAACACCTTATCACTAGAAAAAAATTTAGCTTTATTTAGATCATAGTCTTGAGTAATGCAAAAAACCCATAGATATTAATTGGGGACAATTTTCATTCATATTTTATCAATTTGCAGTTCAGCTGAAATTTAAAGCGATAATTTGCAATAGACAGAATATGGACATTATTTCTGATATAAATGTACAGCATAATATATGCATTAAAGCTGTGAATGTAAGGTTTATAGTTTCTGAATTACCATTTCCGAGCAATGTGTTTAAAAGTATATGATATGTTCTCTGACAAAGATCAAAGGGCTTAATATATTTTGTAAGTTACAGCTATAATGATTGCATTTGCAAAAGCTGTAATTTACTGGTCTATTTCCATAATGAATGGGAGCCTAACGAGTCACACAAGCTGATACATTCAGCAAAAATACGGGACATCTTAGACTTGACTTGGAATATGCATTATGATAATAGCTGCAGTTTTACTGGAGAGTAAATTTTCTTTTATTTCTTGGCATGCTTACCTTGTCAGTCTTCTTAGGTTTTTCAGTTTTCTAAACCAAAATATATTTTAGGAATATAAGCAAATGAATGGTGGGAGGAGGTTGCAATGGTGCAATCATTCCTGTACACACATGTGTTCTGAAAAGCTATGAGAGAAGAAAAGCCACATTCTTAGGTAAAGACAGGCAAGAAACCTGAGGATTAAAGGAAGATACACCTCAGGCACAGTAATATAATTTCACATTCCTTGGTACTCTAAATGGAATTATGTCATCACCTTTTTATCATGCTGTGAGCACAAAATCCCATAATCAAAATAGAGTATTGTATAGCATGTAAAAGAATTGCTACTATGGTCTCTCCTGTGGATGTTTAATACAGATTTACATGGGTCCATGGGAGATTAGACAAGGCAATGGAAAAGAAATTACCTAAGAATTGCTAAATACACAGCTGACTTCTGGCTCAGGAATAACTTCAGCAACTAAATGGCCAAGATGAGAGATTATCTGTAGAAATTTGCCCTCTCCTGTACTTTCCATTGGCATGTGCTTTGGGACACTGTTGGAGGAGAAACCACCTGTTAGCTCTACCCTCTGGTCAGAGACAATACAACCATTCAAACATTACATTCTTCATTTGGTTTTGATCTTAGATACCTAGAACAGAAGATAACCTAAATACTTATATCTTTGGATCTGGAAAAATTACTACTTTATAAAGTGCCTTCAATGAATTCAGACCTCCAGCAGGAAGCAGTGGAGAGAGAGCTCCACTGAATATGCCTGCCTTGTAAATCCCTCATAAACCTCCAGTTTACCAGCTACACCGTGCAAGTGTTACAGAGGTTGTCAAAACCTATCCTTTTTTCCACTTCCCACAGTCAGGGCAGTTCACAGGAATTACCGTATTCTACATGATCCCTGACTCAACAGTCACTTCCTTCTAAAAGTATGTTTTGCTTCATGGGAAAGCACAGTTCCTCCCTATCATCCCTCCTTTTCAGCTCCCTCTGACTTGTTACTGAGTAGTATTCCATGGAAGGGAAACTTTCCTAAGTCCCAGAAGTACTTTGTAGCTTGATTCAACACAGCTCATGTCTATTTGACCTTTAAATGGCAAAACTCAGAAGGTTTTATATAATACTAGTGGGTAAGTCTTAGTTTTTTGGGGTTTTTTTCTGTCCTCAGGACACTAAATCCCACATATGTAATCAAATAAAAGAATTGCTTCTCCTAAGGTTATTTGTTCAGATAAATAATCTTATGTTGCTGTTCTGCAAGCTGCAAATCCAATCTTAGAGAGGGAAAAAAAAAAATCATGCAAAGTTTACCCCACTTTCTTCAGAGAATTTTTGCAGATATTACAAAGAAAAGGTCTGTATTCTCTTAACAATGCTTCTGTTCAGGGAGTTCTGTTGATTTACAGTTCTGATACAGAAATATCAGTTATGGGTATTGATCTGTCCTTCTTCAGTTCTTTGTTGGTTAATTTAGTGGCAGCTAGCTTTTCCTGTACTGCTTCAACACTGCTTTGTAGTTCCCAGCATTACCTTTAACTCTTCTGTGAAACTTAGACATTGTGTTCAGCCTCCCTCCAATCTTCAGACAGTAGCTGGCTTTAATTATAAAATGTGCATTTGTTAAACAACTCAGATGCTTTGTTTTTATTTCCAGGCTCACAGGTTTTAGGAGAATGCCTTTTTGTCTGGAGATTATTTTCATTATCCTCACATGAACCCTTCATCAAAATGCTACAGCTTATCTTCCTTTGATAATTTTCACCTCTGTCAGCAAAATTATCATTAGTATAACCATATCACAACTTTTTTTTTTTTTTTTTTCCCAGAGCTCAGAGTCTTAATGTTAAGATTTCAAAAAAGTGCTAAGAGTGGGAAGGGCAGGAGTTTATTTGCAGAAAGCAAGAAGGAAAAAATAAAAGGGACACTTTGATTTCCCACTGCAGTTTCCTCTGCAGCAAGTACAAAATTGTGACCCTTAAAAATACATCAGTTCCTAAGCAGATAAAACACAGTAGAGAGATTGTGGGAACCCAGCAGATAAAGGGAGGAATATTTGTATAGGAGCCATCAATCTACCTACTTCTTATGAATGGTTTGTTCTCCAGTGATGCCTAAGGAGCATCACTGGGGGAACAAAGACCCTGTGGGCACTGAGGCAGAAGGACAGGTGGCCAATTGCCTCCAGGCAACTTTTGAAAGACCATTTGCCTAACCTGACAAGGCACAGATAATTGACTAACACACTTCAGTTATCTGACAAAGTCTTAGGGTTGTGTATTTGTGAGGACAAGAAGGTTGCACCCTTCGTTCCCTAGTAAAGAGAAGGTGCTGAAGAGAGAGCCCGGAGATTTGTGGCTGTAGAGTTGCTTTCAGCCTCAAATCTTTGAAGACAAGCTTCTCTGCAGTCACAAAGTCAGGTGTCAATTCCTTAAGAATAAACAGGAAAAAAAATGTAGAAGAGATTTTTCTGTGTTATCTGTAATTCCAGTGGGAGTTTTGTGTATGAAGATTGTTGAATATGCAGAAAGTCATTAAGCCTGTTTGTATTGTTTTCCGTTATTGTTAGAAAAAAAAAATTGGGATTCTTACCCTTCAGTATTGCTATTTTCAGTAGGGGTGGGGCCAGATGACTTTCTGAAGTCCCTCATAACATATATTATTCTATAACTCCAAGTCCTCAATGTGATATTCTAATTCCTGGGGGAGAAATAAAGTTGTACATAGAAAAAAAATTTGAAAATTTCTGAAAAGAGTTTGCACCCAGCTCCATATTTCTTTGTTCTTCCGAAGGATAGATGTTGCCTATAGGAGTCACAAGCATGAACAGCAATGGCTCCTTTCTTGTGGCTTCTGAAACTGGAATAATGAAACTGGTTTGGGATGACTGAAACTGGTGCATACTTTTTGAGGTTGAGCAGAAGAACAGTGCTGTGATGTCTACACCTAGAATCCAGTCTTCTGTATTTTTCTTTCCTGACTTTTTTATTGGATCCTATTTTCCTTCAGTGCACATGTAGTGACTAGACTCTTCTTGATTCAATATAAAAGCTTTAGCTCATATCCTTCTTATGCTTCCTTTACAAATAATCTCTTCTGTCTACTTAAAAAGGCTTCCTGCTGCTTGCTTTCAAGTTAAAATGAGTATAAATCGTACCACAATAAAAATTTGCAAAATACACAGCTGATAAAACTCATAATTGTGACGAGTGACTTTGGAGACCTCCCTAGAAACAACAGATATCTTAATGTCAGTTTAAGTGAGCCTTGGTATCTTGGCATATACACTATGCAGATCCTTTTGTAAATTTTTTATTTCCAGAGAAGTGTTACAGAATAGTCTTATGATGCTTTTCCTACATCATGTATCTTTTTTTTTTAAATGCAAAGTTAAAAAAACCCAAACAAGCAAAGCTTGAAAAACGAAGCAAAACTCTTCCAGAAATCATGAGTTTTTAAAAAAATTCAAAATACTCTAATCTCAGTAGAACTATGGCAATTGATTTCCTTACAGATACTGTCCCTGCTTGTAATTTACTAGATGTATGTAAATTGCATATGTTTAAATGAATATGCTAAATGTTGCATAGTTAGCCTGGACATGTGCAGTATATTGCATTTGGGTGTACATAAAGCACCCACGTGCAGAGTCCTTTTGTGTGGATTTCAGTTTAGATTTACTGAACTCTTATGACTCCAGCTGCTGAAAAATTCCAGATCGAGAGCCAGGGAAAACTCAGATAAGTAATAACAGGCGAAAACATATTGCCAAACAATGGATAGTAACAACTAGAACAATTGACATGTATGGAATGGGCTAATGCACCTTCCGTATCTAACCACACAATAGAACAAAATATGTGAAGAACAAAAATGAAGGAAAATGTGTTGCAGTATGTTTTAAACTTCCGGGTCCCTTACCCAGGTGTGCCAAAACCCTTCTCCCCCCCTCGCCCCCTGCTGGGCTGTCAATCAGTTTTAACATTCCAGCAAGGCGTCGTGTGGTTGGTCAAGGTCAAAGGATGCCCCTCAGGCCCAGAGGTAATTGGTCTGTCTAAGTGCCATCCTCCCTTGAGACCCTGCCCCTTCCACCTGGTTGGTGGCTCACCTGTCCCCTCCCCTCCCCCTGAGCTTAAAAGGTGAATCAGGCCATGCGGTCAGTATTCTGTTGGAGCTGTTCCTAAGATTCAGACATCTGTAACCATGGAATAAACCTCTGGATATAACCCTCCAGCAGAATCCGCTCCTTTTTCTCTTCACCATCGCCTGAAGCTTTCCTCCTGAGGCAAACGGAGTTCCTAACAAGCCTGGACTTGTTTAGTTCCCAGCTGCAACCACCAGCAAGCTAAAGGTGTCTCTGGCGTGATACACCACAGTTGCCGCCTTTGGCCCAGCAGCAAGGGTCAGACTGGCCCAGGCACAATCTAACTGGTAATATGGGGATTCATATTCCAATAAAAATGCAAAAAAGATTCCTTGTTATTGCTAGAATCTGCACGTTCCCCTTCCTAATGAGTCTGTGCACTCTTTCAGTGAAGAAATTAGTGTTCCAAACCAGGGTTTATTTGAAACCAGTGTTCCAAACCAGTCCAGCCCTTGTTTCTGGCAGGGAAGAAGTGTCATGCCCCTAATCCCCAGGGCTGCAGTCACGAACTTTGAGGAGCCCCTGAAGTTGTGTTTGTCCATATCCTGTCTGAGTCCTGGTAATTCACCCCTGTGCATCAACTCAAGGACTTCATCTGCATGCAACCTAAAAGCTTCATACCATCTTGTCAGAGAAGCTTAGGGCAGAGCTTCGCTGCATTATATCTGTAATCTACAAGTCTGAACATCACTTGAATACCAAACCATGGGCATCTTGCAAAAATGCAGGGATTAAGCAAGAGACTTAATAACATAAGCCAAAACACCAGGGACGTGTAAGGCACATGCAAGTATTTAGCTGAAGAGCACATTTCCATACCCTTATGTTATCTGTCCACCACAAGATCTTCTCTTTTCTTTTTTTTTTTTTTTGTCAGTTGGTAATAAAGTTACACTGGCATTTTGAAATACAGGGCGATTACTGGAGTGAAAATGAGCATGATGAATACCATGCAGTGTACATTTTCTGCTGTGGTGGGTAAGAAAGATTTCACTCACTAACTCCATTGTTATCCTGAATTCATCCCTGAAATACATTTGCAGAGCTTCTAGAAATATGTTTATGTGATCTCATAAAAGTGGCAGATCATCTGAATTTGAAAACCACAACCTACTTCATATTTTTTAAATTGTATGTGGAAGAAAGCATGGATAACATGAGAAAGAATTCTGCTTCACACCTGCAGAGATAGTGTCAGGTTTCTGAACAATAAAATGTATAGGATATTGTTTTAAAGATAATTAATGACAAAGTATTGAATAGTGCCTTGAATACTGCAAGTATGCCTGTAACTGTCTTTATAGAAGCTATGCTCAAGCCTAAGAAGTTTATGCTCAAAATGCTAGCTTAGATTATCAATGATAAATTGTTTTCAGAAAGGAATGACAGTTTACCATTAATTTATGAAGCTATATACATAATTAACATATTTTTGTTCTATTTGATAAAGGAATCAAGAAAATATGTTCAAAATCGTCAAGAGAAAGGGTGCCTTTCTTTGGTTTCAAAGGTGATTTGAATGATGAAATTACTTCTTTAAAATGGTGCTTTAGGTGTAGAGTTTTCAAACATTTATTCTATACATGATGTATTAAATTAAATTTGTAATATTAACTTTGTATTATGATTTGAGTTTGGGCATTTTTTACCTAGAGAGATTTATTACTAAATTTTTGGCTAATAAAGAAGTCAAACTTAAGGCATGTATCCATTTTTCTTCCCCTGAAAATCCTTGACAGTTGCATGCAACTCCTATGAAAAGAAACAAAAGAATTGTAAGTCAAAATCTCATTTACCACATTTAGTACATGGGAGTTTTATTTGATTTTGTTGTTGTTCTTTTTTGGGATTGGGGTTTCTTTTCTCCAAGACTTAAAAACATGAGGGAAGAAAAAGAAATTTTAGGCTTAAGAAAACATGGGGAAGTTAGATGATTTTATAAATTGTGGGAAATTGTGGGTTTATATAAGGTTTATGTATAACAACAGGATGTAAATTATTATTTATTAATTGAAAAGCAAAACAAATATACAATATCTTTGTTAAATGAAAATAATTGATCACTTTCTAAAAAGGCTTTAAGTTATGTGGTTACCTGAAATGTTAAGTTACAATAAAGTTATAGCGAAGAATGGTGCAAATTTCAAATTAGAGTGCATAACTCATTTGTCTACCAAATGAACCCATGGTAAGAAGCAGAAGAAATACATACAGAAAAAAAGATAAATCAAGTAAATAAAAGTATTTTTTAAAAAAACATAGCTTAGAGGCTTTATTAGTTTTTTTTCTATGTTTATTAATGTTTATTAATAATTGCCTATTCAGTTCTGCCAGGTAGTGCTATAGGTAAAGAAGATAACAGCCTAAAGTCTTGATGAGAAATAATCACCAGATTTTATCAATAGACTTTTAGTCCCCACCTATATTTCTTCATAGTATCTGCAATTTTATTGATTACATTTCTCTGTTTATTGCAGAGTCTGTGATTAAAGATCCAGCTGGAAAAGGTGACCAGTGTTAATCAGACCCTATCTCTCCTGACAGAGATCACTGCAAAAATATTCTCAGTGCAAAATAACCATCGGGCCTGTACCAGGGAAATATTTATGAAGGTATTAGTTTAGCAGTAGGTGAGATGTTCTGCAGCTAGCAAATCTTGGCTAAAGAATTAGCACTTGGGAATTTTACAGGGTAGTTACTTTCCAAAAGAACCAGGATATTTAGGCTCAATAGGAGAGGATGATGCTTACAAAATATCTAAATAGGAAGACAGAGACCTCAGTTTAGATGATTGCTTACAAAATTTAGTGACATAATCTATAACCCCACACTGTGACCCCATACATTTCCACTTCACTTTATCTATTAAGTCACAAAATACATCTTAATCTCCAACTAGTCAAATCCAGAATGTTAGTGATTTTAGCTGATGAGTGAAGATGGATATTTTCACCTAAATCATCCCACAAAATACAAACTGATAAGTCTTTCATTGTATAAAGCTCCCAGTATCTTTTTCCCATCTTGTACTTTTGAAGGAAAAGACTCCATGTAGTATATGTGGAACTAATATTCCTCCTGGGGGACCACCCTTCATCATATCAGAGTTATCTCCTTTTCTGGTTTTCTTATAGATGTGAATGCTACAAAACATAAGGTAGAGAGTTTAATCAACGTCAGCTTAAAAAAATAGCTTTTCTTTTCAGGAAGAAAAAATCCTTTTAAAACTAACTGTCTTAAATTCATCCAAGATGCTACTTCTCACTAAGGAGTAAGCTGATGAAATGAAATGTTGACAGACTAATAACAATATTCATTTTACTATTACAATTGAAAATATATAAAATGAATATTCACAGCAAGAGATCAAAACCTTGGATTACAGGAGGAAAATGGAGAAAAAATATTTATTCCTCAGAAGTAATACTATACAGGATGAATCAATCCTTTTCTTTACAGACCTTCATAAAAAAACAAAGAAGAAAAAAAAGAAGTGCTTAAGGTGGATGTTCTTTTGATTCAACTTTTAGCATCCATGTAATATTCCTCTGACATATTTATTACTAGAATGTTTTTATCATCTTAATCTCTGTGATCTCTGAGAAAAAACCTTCTGTGGGTGGTAGAATAATGCCATTTGAGTCACAGCATATTTCTGCAGATGCTGGAAAAGGACAGTTTTACTGACAAATATTTACCTATTTAAAGCAGCCAACAAATTACATAGTATTAAATCATCTCCATTTTATTACTCATCTGAGGTGGTTTAGTACACCAAATCCCAACTTAAAAATCATTCAGAGCTCCAACACAGGAAAATGTGTCAATGGTTACATCCCATCTCTGTGATACAGGAAACACAGAATGTAAATTTTATATTGGCAACACTCTCCCTGCTTTCACTTTTTCAAAGCCTTTATTTGCAGATAACTGAGCTGTGGCAGAAGCTGCCAGTGATAGTAGTCCTCTTTTCAGATAGAAAACAGAACTTCTCATATACACGTGCTCTATCAGGGTGGATGTACACCCCTTCTTGCTCCCTGATGCAGGGAAGCCTGACATGCTCACAGCAAGCAGGTGAGAGCATCAGTGACTGAAAACATTACTCCAGCAGCAGAGCACTCTTGGCATTGTTTTTGTGTCTGTTCAATGACAAAATGATTGTCATGCGAAACAAGGGTTTGTTGTCCTTTCTCATACTTTCATGTGGCAGACATAGTATGGTTTGTTTTGGGAGATGTCCCACTTTTTAAAGGCTTCTACAAGAGGTGGTGTTATTTTCTTCATACTGTGTACATTTTAGACAATTTGGACAAATTCTGCTAGGTATGGCTTTTTAGATATTTAAATCTTTCTTAAATGTCTCTTTTTCATCCTTCCTGAGGAAGTAATCATATATCTCACTCTGCCTCAGGGTGAAGATTAGTCAAAGGTGTTTCCATTAGTTCCACCCCATTCACTTTCCTGCGCTTCCCACTCTGTGGACCACCTGTGTAGGTTGCTCTCCCAACTGATGCCTTTCTGCAGTTCCACAATGTCACAAAACAAACTATGATCATGCTTTGGAAAACCAAAGTGATGGAAATGCAACAATGTAAGAACAAGGAAAAGGGCTACTAAGACAGCAGGTGATGGGCCTGCATCCCATTTTTCTAACCCGGAAAACTTGAATGAAAATACAGACTCATGCATATGCCCCACTGAAGAGAATATATCCTAATTAAAGTAATCTGGATTTCCACACACAGCCAGCAAGTCTGAGCTCCTCTTCTGTCAACAAATGCCAAGCAGCAGCAAAACGTGATAGCCATTAGCCATTATAATGGGAGAGGGAACAATTCCTCTTCCCACCCAGCTCTGTATCACGTTTTCTTCTCCTCCCCTCAGTGGTTTGACAAAGGGAGCATCCTCTTGACACAGATCCACTCCCTCCCTAAACTTTTCCCCACAAGCTGATTCAGATAATTTACCATCTGTCCCTGCTGTAACCTCAGAGGCTGCAGCTTGCAGTACCAGGTTGTTAGAATGTGTCACATATTGACACACTAACCTTTCCAGAGTTAAAGGTAACAGTTAAAATAGGTCAAAAGATAGAGTACTTATGCTTTACAAAACAGATTTTATCAGATTAATCAGTCTATGAAATATGGTTTTGCAATGCAATCCAGCAGCTGAAGAAGAGTGTGATAATCAGTACATTAAAAATGTACAGGAAAGATTTTTTAGAGAGATCAGCAATCCCAAATCAGAAAACTTGTTATGCATATTTCCACACCTACTCCTTATTGTCCTAAACAGCAACACTTCCCTTTTGTCTGCTGAGAAGAGACAGACTTAAACCACCTGATCAGCCTCAGGTTCTCTGATTTTTGAGACAACAATTTTTCCAGATAATATTCAATACCTTTTGAGGCTGGGATTTCTTTATCCTGTTCTTACAATTTTGGGTTCAAATATGTGGTCAGTACAACAAAACCAACAAAGACACTATTCACTTATCTGATGCAGTCTGATGTAATAAAATTTTAACTCAGCACTTGTGTTTCAGTCAGTAATAGGAAGATAACAGAAAACAGCTCACTGGGCAGTACATAATGTAAAAATACATTGGTAGCATAAGACAACACACAGAAGCAAACCCTTGAGAGAAACACCAGTAACTCATTCTTGCTATAACAGAACAATATTTCAAATCAATTTATTTCATATCCATGTAACTTTTTATCCTTGACTGTACTGTGAGGTTGTAAAGACTATCACTTATTGACATAAAATACATTGTGGATTCAGTTAAATAGACTGGGGGGATTTAAAAGATAAAACCAGGATACTTTGAAATACTTCCTTTTACTGAACATTCAGAGTTCATCTAGTAAATGGGGAGATAAAAATGTTAATCAAGCAACAATGAAAAATATGACCTGACATTAATGAAATGAGTAGGTAAAGTTATGAAGTAGATTAATTAACAGAAATTTAATATTAGCTGATTCAGATAATTTACCATGTTGACCATTCAAGCTTATTTCAGTAAGGGAGAGAAAGAATCAAAAAAGGATGCAGTACAGCACAAAACTTTGACATAATTTCATTATTTTTTCCAAACCCCTTTAGGAAATCACATCTCTTCAAATGAATTTCCATTTTGTGTTCACACAACAGGATTCAAACAGCACAGTAACTTTGAGGTTGTTGGTGACCTACTTGCATAATGCAAATTCTGTGAAAATACAGAGGATCTGTAATGAGTAAAACCAAGGACTTTATTTGTCATTGAGACAGAAAGGAAACCTGGAAACACCAAGCTATGTTTTTCATGCTTATAATTGCAAACATACATTATTAAATCATCTCTTTACACCAAATAGACCCTCTCAAACTTTGCAAATCAAACATACCAATGATTTTTTTAAAGCTTAAGGTTCACTCTTGCAGCCTCCCCAACACACACCAAGTCATAAACACACACCAAGGAAATAACTTGTCAACAAGTTTACAACACAATTTCTGCCTAAATTCCAAGTAAATGTTTATGTACAAGCCACACAGTGCATGCATGAAATTATCACACAAATAAGGAAATAAGGTAGTAATGGGTGTGTCATATTTTTTAGACTAGAAGACTGCTAAAAAAATTACTTTTGTATTTCTTTTGTCTTTTTCTCTTGAAAAAATACTTAGTAGATGTGTTTGAAAAGTTTACATGTACATTATTTCTCATGGTCTAAACAGCCTTCAAGTTTAATATAATTCATTTGAATTTTCTCACTTGTTTTTTTATTCTTCTTTTGAGCAAATGAAATAAAAATTAAGGCAGTATAAAATATGAAATTAACACTGTTGTTCTTGTTTTATTAGTTTTAACCATGCTTCTCATTCAAATAACTTTTTCTGGCTTTCAGACACATAATTCCTGTTTCATCACTTGGAGCTTCAGTATCTCAAAGCCTTCTAGAAATTCTCCTTGCAACCACTGCTCAGAGATTCTTGTGACTCCACTGTCCACACTCAAAAGCAGAGCATTATTTGCTGGCTTGACGGATTTGTGCTCTTGAGAACATTTGCAGTCCAACTGGCATGGGTAATGACAAATTCCCTGGAATGTCAGGCAACATCAGGATTGTTAGGGAGAGTTTTAGAGAACTGACTGAAGGTCTAGCCTGCTTTGGATACTGTGCTGCTATCTACTCTCTTGCAGCAGCTTAAGGCTCAAAACAGGAAAAAACTCAAAAAGCATTATAATTTAGCATTAATAACAAAAAATCACCTGAAACTACAGGACTAATTCATAGTTCCTCCAAGGAGTCATGGGGCTGTGATTTGGTTGGATATTTCCATTGTTTTGGGTTTTTTTTTCTTGGTTGGTTGGTTGTTTCATTTTTCAAATAATATTATTTAAAAATCATGACAAATGTAGGATTCTTCCTTTTGGTGCTCTATTTTAGCATATAATGCAGAAAAGGACCAAAAATTTAAGTTTCTAATAAACTAAGACATGACTAAAACCACAGTTAAAAATAACAGGAAAAGATTAATCTTACTGAAGATGAATCTTACTCTACCCTCTTGCCCTTATTTTGCCCTGTCCTGTTGTCAAATAGTATATTTGATAATATACTATTCATCTTATTCTGGCTTCAAATGCTTTGGTTTTTTGTCCTTGTAGTCCAGGCTGAAGCTTCACAGAGGTACTTGTGGGTTAGAAACGGCATTCTCCAATTTAGTAGACCTGCTAAAACATTCCCTATGCCACCACTTACTTCCTCTGCTGCTGGAAACAGAAAATGCAAAGATCATAGATTGAAATAAGAAGAGTTTACTGGAAACAGCTATAAGATAGGAAAGCAAACAGTAACAGCAACAATATTGATAACAAATATGTGCAAAAAAAGAGTGTGGAGATCAACCCTACCACAGCCACAGGACCCTCCAGTCAGGACCAGTGTTATCCCACCACTGTTCACCCCAATTCCTTCACCAGGAAGGAATGCTCTTCTTCTTGGAAGGGAGAGAGAGCGCCTTTCCCCAGCCTCTGGCAAGGACATGAGGCGATACCAAATAACAGTAGGGTCTCAGTCATTCCCACACATCTCCAGCCTCTGCCCCCTCACAGGTACTGCAAAAAATTCCCTCTGTCCTTGGCTGAAATCAGGACACTACTTCAGACAGGAGAAAAGTGGCAGACCAATAAGCAAGCTGAGACAATTCTCCAGAGGTAAGTCTTTACACAACAGATGTAAAGTAAATGTAAAATATATCTGCTGCATGAAAAGGCATTGCTTATTAATAAAGCCAATATTAGGACATCTTAAAATCCGTGCTGCAATTTTATTCCAATAAAATGATCTCTATTCTAAACCAAAGCAATTTTATCTTTTTTCATTCAACATTAAGCTAAATGAAAAATCATTAGTAAATTACACCAATAAGACAAGATAATTGCTTCTTTATAAACATGGAGCTATTCCACAATTCCACATGGAAAAATTATTAACTAGAAAATCAGTTTATTTGCCACATAATTGCCAAAATCTGATCATTCTTCCATCACGTCCTACCCCTCTGAGTATTAGTCCGTCAGAACCAATGCAGCATGCCTATTTATTCAGCAACTTGTTCCTGCTGAAAACTTGTCTCCTCACTTTCCTTCTGAAAAACGCCACCAAAAGAAAGCAGTCTGGGAAAATTTGGAGCAAGGGAAGAAGAAACATGTAGAAGAGTGCAGCATCTCTGAAGAACCAAGACTGAAATGCCATGGTACTGTACATGGTATTAGAGGGAGCCCACAGAGTTTTCAGGAAAGCAACAGGAATTATAAACTGCAGATTGAAAAAAGCTGTACAGAAAAACACTTTGGATATTTTTAAAGGCAGGAAAAAAGTCAAAGACTGAGATGACTAATGCTTAATTTTCCAGAACGCCATATGAACTAGACTGGGCAAAAAATTACATTGTCTAAACAGTAAGTTCCCTTTAAGGAAAGATAAGGTAGACATGCATGTTTGCCTTCTTTTCACATCCTTAGAAAATCTTGTTTCTGCTGGCATTAGGAAAGTTGTCCCATCAGACTGCTCCAACATCCTTGCAGAATCTCAGGGGCCAGCCCCAGCCCACCACAGTAACCACAAGGATGTACAGTGCAGTACAAGAGACAGTACAGAAGGTCTGACTCAAAAATAGAAGAACTGTGAGATCTTGTCCAGATAGACAAAACCAGGAGACTTCACACTAAGGAATGTATACCTGGAGCCACTGCAAACAGTGCTGTATGCAGCTTAGCCCTGTGAACAACTCTTCCATCTCTGCAGCACGATAAAATTGCCAGTTGCTTCACATCTGTGAGATGCAGACATCGCCAAAAACCAGGAAAAGTTACTTATTCAGACATAGCCATTCTATTATACCTGGGAAAGCAGAGAGAGATTCCATAAACTCTCAAGACAATGGGACCCGTGTACCAATGGAAAAAGGTTGCACCACACGTAACCAAAGGATTGAGTTATATTAATTTGCACCCACATTTTTAACTCAAGTAACTACACACAGACAATCTACAGAAATTCTGTCCTTGCTATTTTCCCTTCAATTTGGATGCTAATGGGAGAATACAGCAAAGTAGGCTGTTATTCCTTTTTTGTTATTTTATTGACACATCAAATCCCCTGAAAAAAACCCTTTGCTGTTTTAATGTTTAATAGTTGTAAATAATTTATGTACTTCTTTTTATTTTTGTTTTTGTTTTCATGTGTGTTGCCTGAGGACAAAATTCAGGGTTATTATTGCTAGTACTGGGAGAAGCAATCCTTAGGGTATGATCTTTGTTTTCACTCTCTCTGAAACCCTCCAGCTCACTGACTGCAGTGATGCTGAATGCGAAGATGGTACCTGTCAATCACCCAGGGATTTAAATCTATCAAACCCTGCTTTTTCTCTCACACAAATTTTAATATAGCCTTGCACTTCCTTTTTGAAAAACATGAATATAGAGATATCCATAAGAAAAAAAAAATTAAAAAAAAAAGGAGAAATTCAGTTTTCAAAGGCAAACAGCAGTGGGGTTAACCTGTTCCACAAATTTCTCATTTATGAGCATGTGAGAACATAAGACCAAAAGGAGGCTATTTATAGTGTTGAGAGTTCTCAGGACTCCAGATTTCATTTTCATCTGAATGGGTGCCTCATATCAGTCAATATCCAGGGAATATAATCACAGAATAATCTATTTTGAGGGAATTGAGCCCTGTCTTTGAAAACTTCAAACAACAATGCTTATTAGAACACAATTCTGTAAGGGTAAAGTGTGAATCATAAAAAAAAAAAAAAAAGAAAAATGCTTTTTACTCTGGTTAAAAAAGAAAAAAAAAAAGAAAATATGTTCAGGTAACTATCTCTATCCTCATGTAAATTGGATTCATTAGTATTTTTGTAATCTTTTGGGAAAAGCTGATAATAGGAGCTACATTGTTTATGCAAATAATATCCAAATATGCAAAATGGACAGCACCAGGTTATAAATTAAACTTCAGCAAGCTGATTAGCTTGATTCTATCTTTAGAAAGCAGAAAACATCATTAAAAACATTCACTCTATACTAAAAAATTAGATCCTTTTTTTCTAGTAATATTGTTGTGATAGTACATACACCACATAGAAAAGTAATCTTAACCTAATTTTAAATCTTTCTTATTCTTCAATTTGGAATTGATTTTGAATAACTGGAACTTCTTTGACAATACCCATCTTCCAAAGGATAAGCACAATTTGATCTTTAAGTAAAATAAACCAAATCTGTGCAGCAGCTAGAAGTCATCTGAATTCTGAGTTCACTATGTAGTAATATCATCCTTTCCAAAGAAAAACACGAAAAAATATCTATATTGAAATAATTTTACGGTTTAACAAAACAAACTCATCAGAAAATATTCACAAAAGTTTGTCAGCTTATTTTCTCATTCATTGCCTTTAGGAGGAAGTGCAGAAAAACCGGGAGATAACATTTTAATCAACTATGAATTTTTATGCATATGCTTTAAGTTGTGTAAAGAGTAATGGTCTTGGCTGCTGAATCTTGACCCTCCTATAAACTGAATCTCCTTCTACAAAACCAGTACAAAATCTTCATTCCTTTCAAGATTTGAATCAAAAGCTCAAAATTAGGACACATTATTGAAAATTGTAGTGACCATATGATTGGCCTTCAAAATCAAACTTATCTTTCTGCTTTCTTATGTCTATTTTTTTAATTTTACAAATTCCCTACTCATCATAACTCATAAAATAAAAAATATTAAATATACAGGAGGAAATACGTCCCATCATTATTTCAAGGCTGGGAAAAAACCAGCATGACCAAGTATGTTTAACGCAGAGAACAATCAATGAGAGACACAAACTTGCATCAGCAGTGGGCCACAATGAATTGTGAAATTCAGTCTCAGTGCCAGTAGCTGGTTTTGGAAAAATTGTTGATCCTAACTGTGAGAACTGCCAAAACTCTTCAACAGGAAAAGTGTAAAACACAGTTTGACCCCCTTAATGTCAAATGTGTAATATCATAGATCTAACCCAAGAATTTTATTTTCATTTTTCTGTGAGCAAATAGAATGAGTTTTTCACCAAGCTATAAATAGAAGGAATGATAAACCAGTACACCAGCAAGAAAGTTGTTCCTTCCTATATCTGACAGTTTTATATTTCCAAATAGAGCCCTAGTGGTATCAGTGTCCTTTCCTGTCCAAAAAGTTACTTCAAAAAGTATTAATAATTTTTTTAAAAGTTTAGTATGCTGTAATCATACTGCAAGCTTCTAAACTTAGCAGGTTTAATATAGAGTGGAAAAGTCGCGCATCTCAGTAAAAAGAAAATAATAAAAAAATTAAAAACAAATTTGTACATATGATAAAGTGCACCTTATTCCAGTTTTCCATCTTCCTAAACTCTGGAAAACAAATTAGTTCTGAGTTTCTGGGGTTTTGCTACTCTCAGTCCAGCATTGATTTTACCCCTAACTAATACTTAAGCAATTTTAGCTTGAGAGTGACTTATTTTTAGTTTGTCATCCTAACAAGAATTGAAATAATGTTTTTCTTTATTTTTTTGTGCAGTCTGCATATATACATTCTATTTTTAGAACAAGAGTGTTTTATTTAGACATCCATGAAGTGTTGCTATTTCAGATGTTATTATTTTTCCATCTTGAACTGCAAAAGAATTCCAGACTACCTGTTCAAATCAAATTTGGGGCAGCAGAGATCTTTTCCTACTTAAACATATTTCTTGGGATGATTATGGTACTGAAGAATTTGGAACAGGGGATCAATATTACTACCATTATATTTACATATGTCTTTGGAAAACATGGCTGCTTTGAAAGACACAATAAGCAAAAAGAGAATAAAGAAGAGAATTAGATCTAAATAGGTTTCCTTTTGTGATTATGGGATGCAAGCATTAGGAACTTCTGTTCCATGCTGCTAACCATTTCACTACTGTCTACCAATAAAACAACAAATAGGAGTCAAAAAGGCAACATGGCAAGTAATAATACTACAGCAATTAAAGCTCTCAGATGTAAGAATATGCAAGTGTTTCTCAACATAAATACAAGTTATATTTTCAGATTTACAGCTGGATGACTTGGGATGAGAGTATTTGACTGCCTTTCAATAACTCAAGTACTCTACAGTCATACTGTCCAACTCACAAAGCATGTAGAAGTATAAACAGGGAAAGCCTATCAAAAGCAAAGATTAGCCTCCACTCTGGAAAGACAGCTAAGCCAAAAAAATTGCAGTTTATAATAAGATCATGTTTATTCATAATATGCAAAACCAGCAGGAATTAATAGCTCCATTATACTCGGACCTAGAGGCATGGAAATAAATACCAGACCCAGAGCCCAGTGGCAGCTTTCTGAAGTTCAAAGTGTCAAAGTGGCCAAGCACTAGACCAGCTGTATCTAATGTTACTAACTTCAGTTATGTTCCAGGAAAACTAAAGAATGTATAAATGCTTACTAACAACTCCCTTACAACACAGCTTCTGGTTTCTTCAGGCAGCATTTCTGATCTGCATCTCTCTCCCATTCTGCCCAGTCCAGTGTCCTCTAGGATTTTTGATAGTGGGCTTTTAGATCACCTTGAGGCTTCCTGCCCTGTCTGCCTACCTGATTTGATAATGAGGCTCAGTAGCCCTCTGTAAATGTGTACCAGCTGAGGATAGACTGATAAAATTGATCTTCTCCTGTGAGGTGCTAAAAATCTTCTCTTGAGATCCTGACATTGGTCACAAATCTCTACTGACAGTGCCTGAGGACTTTATCCAGGCAGTAGAAGGAGAGCTTTACTTCATCTTGGAGATTGCCAGGCTGACTTGGCAATCCTGCAAGATCTTTTACATCACTCATGGGAAAAACAGAACCAGCTCCTGTTTCTTAAAAAAAGCATTGACACATACAAATACAGGATAATCTAACCACTGTGGATTTGAGTGTTTTGGAGGCTCCTCCAAGTGCATTCGTGAGGAGAAATTAATAGAGAATGACATACGGGCTCCCTCAGCTCATCTGTAGGACAAGTAGCTTTTACTGAAAGGTAGGGGCTTTCTGTTTACATACATCATCTCAGTGTGTAGGGACTTGTGTTTTTGGTTGTTGGTTGGGTTTTTTGGTTTGGTTTGATTTTTTAATCAGTTTTTTGTAAAGATCCTAGCTAGACTTCTTGTTGGAAGACTGAAAGACTCCAGTGAGCTGATGAAGGATCAGGAGAACATAGCAGTGACACGCTTTCCAATTTTCAGGACTTTTATTCATAAAATAATTAAACCATTCAACCACAAAATAAAAAGCCTGGAGTCTATTCCCTGCTCAGATAAAACGATATCAGAGCATCATCTCACAGTGAAGATGTGAAGAAACATCTCTTGTTTTCTGGCCCCTGCAACTTAATATTCCTCAACTGCCACCGCCTCTTCATCTTTATATTCTATACTGCCATAGCCTCATTGTATAGAATGGAAAATAGTTTCTCTCTTGATGCTTTAATAGCAGCTTTAAGATGTGGATTTATCACTCCTTATTTTGAAGGAGGACATCGCCCACATCGGTTTGCTAAGCTAGTGGGTATATTCATCCTTAGAATTTTTTTAAGGAAATAATTTGCCTTTGGTAATGTCTGTGTACAAGATGTGTTTCAAGCACAGCTACTTCATCGGGCTTGCAGGGATCTTCATCTTCTTGCAGGAATCTAAAGTGCTGCTGCTGCTGCTAAGCCAACTTGATGGTGAAACCCTCAGATGTAGACAAAGTAGTGCCCAGGTATAAGTGCTTGTAGAGGTGGCCAACTCTTTATTTTGCACCTGGGCATTTAAATTTGCCTTATACTGGTTTAAGAAGAATGAGCCTTCTTGATGCTGGTCCAGATTTGTCTTCGGACTCACCTGTTTTCAGTCCAGCACGTCTTTGTCAAGGACAAGCAAATATGGAACAAATAGGTCAGTGCTTTGTTTGACTATCACAGGATCATTTTACACTACTTCAGATTTGCCAATGGAGCAGTAAAAAAGGAAGATTTTCTCGGCTATGTAAATTCCTTAAAAGCTTACTGGAATTGAGTAGAAGATCTAATGAGAATTGTTTCAAAATGCAGAAATAAACAGAGTTAACGTGCTTTAGAAAATTTTACTGTTTCTTTGGGAATAATCTGCATAGAAAGAAGGAATTGAAATCTGCAGAAAGCACTCATAATGCAATTGCTAGCCAGTTAAGTCAGACTAGCGGCAGTGGTGTTAAGAGATGGGTAGTCAGTGATAGTCATTTACTGATAGTAATTTATTTTTCTCAGTTTCATGATAACTACGGCATCTAATGGAATGGAAAAGATGTTTAGTCTTTGAGTTTTCATATTCTGATGGGATGATATTTTCATTTGGAAAGGAACTTTTATATTATTGATAAATGCAGAAACATTTATCAATAATTTAAAAAAATACATATGACGTTGAAGAAATTATGAAGAGAATTCCTACTAACTCTAATGAATTTTATCACAAATGAAGTTTCACCTTTGATTAAAGTTGAGGTCAAGTCCAAATTAAGAACTTGTACCTTACAGTGTTTTTATTCCATCTGAAATAATTATTTAGCTGACATCAAGAGGAGTAGGTGGTGATATGGAGCATGTTCTGACGTTGACTAAGCCCTTGGCCACAAAGGAAATGTGAAATTCCACATGTAAGTTGCATGAGTACATGAAATTCATAACTAATGTAAGGTTTTAACATGAAAAACACTGTAAATCCAAAAATAATTTCCTTTTTTTTCTTTGCAGTCCCCTTTCTACCTTTGCTTTTCCCAAAAGAGAGAGAAGTAAAGAATGTTCCTATAGACTTAATTTTACCAGGCTTCCTCCAGGCTATCCATTTCTTGCTAATTAAAGATCTCACGGGTCTCACTGAGAGTTCCAGAGGCTCCAATAAGTAAAAGAGAAACAATTGATTATTATACTATTATAATAAGTTATTATAATATTTAAAGAGAACATCAGAGGCAAGTGATGCAGACTGTCTTGCTTCCAGACCTCTTGATTCTATCTGTCCCTACAGCAGTTTTGTCTTGGAAACAGCTAGCTGGAGCAGCCCATAAAAGACATGAAGGAATGGTTTAAAACATAAGTGCCACAGATGATGAAGGACTAAGTTATAAGTTCTGTCCTGACAGTGTTTGTTGGCATTGCCCAGAATTTTGATCAGTGTGACATTGAGAATGGTGCCAAACTTCAAAACACCAACTTTGTATCAAAATTTGGACAATGGTAGGGCCTAAACCCAGTAGAAGGTACAGTGTTAGATGATTAAGCACCTCATTTTCAAGTATCTGGCATATTCAGTAGGATCCACATCCTCCTGCATAAGCAACCCTTCCCAGAAGCACAAATAAAGGACTCCAAAAGGCATGGGGCTACAGAAAGTTTCTGTTGAGCTACCCATAATTTCAAAAATCTGGTTTGTCCTACTGGGCCTCTAATGAAGAAGAGTGATAGTTTTCTGCCTGATATTAGCCGTGTGCTGTATCTGTAGATAGCATGAGAACTGGGGAAAATGGATGTGTCTGTGGCCCTTACCAGTTGCCTGCCTATCTCAGTTTTGTCTTGGATTCAGTGTCCTAAGGGGTCTTTGGAGCTGAAACTCTCCTCTCTCTCACACACTCCATGTTTTGGTGCTTGCTCAAAGCCTGGATACAAGACTAATTTAAACTTGAGTGCAGGTAGTCATAACAAAAGAATATGAGAACTAAGATGTGGTTTCTTGGCAGATTAGGACCACACAAATCACATCTGACACTATTTTTGTCCCTTTTGTTTCCTGAGCTATTATGGTTATATGGCCAGACAAGCAATTACTTCAGGCAACTGACTTGGCTTAAAAAATATTTTTTCATGTTAGCTTTTGAGTGATTGTTCACAATCACATGGCAAGAATCCCAAGGATGAACTTCTTTTCACTGGGATGACTGACAAAAAGAGTATAACTACTCTGTAAGGTGCATGCAGTCTCTGGACAGAAAGATCTTTTTATTGCATTGAACTTTCTTGAAAGCTAATTTTGAGGTAACAGACCCAGGAAAATGAAAGCATCAGTTTTGACATCTGAAGGTAAATTGTTAAAATACCAATATATGGAAGACTATGCAGCTAATTAACTTTTACAGCCAATATATAAGCAATTAACTTTTTCACATTTACCATATGTTTATCCTCCTGCAGGGAGTATTTCCAGGAGGAAATCATAATGGGAAATATCTCTGCTTTTATATGGGAATAAGATCTGTTGATGATAGCTACAAATTCTTACATAGCTCATGATATCTTCAAGGGAAGGTGCTGTTGAAATCTAAGAAGTGAAGCATAGGAATTCAGCAATTAATTTCATGATTTCACACTGTTCATTTCCATAGGTGGTTAACTATAAATGGTCCTTTGTCTTTTCCTTAGAAAAATTCAAAGCAGTCAGTATCAGCAGTACTCAGGAAAGAGCAGTGCATCAATTTAACAAGACTTTAGCTGAATTAATTGCCATACAGAGGTACAGTGTGCTTCTAAGTTCCCAGATTACACCTCCCAGGAATAACCACATATTACCTGTCTACAGTAAATGTACAGTCCCAGGTCATGGCTAAGCCCTTCTTAAGACATGTATTCAAGTTTATTTTTAATGTTGGGACTTGTGTCCTAAAATACTGATAAATATCTGCTCTTTCAACACAACCAGTTGTGGCAAATATTTCACTTATAGATAATTGTTATACTAGTGGCTAGTGCTCCTGCAGTCCTCCTCTCTTCACTACAGTAACCAAATGACATTTATCCTGAGGTAGCAGTAGCAGAATATTTATTGGGAGAGCAAAGAATAAGAAAATGAAGGATTATTTTAGTTATGTCTGCCTTAATCTTTGATCCTAGAATTGGACTGTATTATTAAAAATATTATTTAAATATCTGACATGGTTTCTGTCCAAGTATATAAATATAAAAATACTAATTTTACAATTATCAGTATTTAAAAAATGTGAATGGAAATTTTCTGATTGCAACACTGTGCTGTGACAGTGAAAATATAATATCTAAGATAAATAAGACAGGATTTTTTAAATGTTTGTTTCATATTAAATTTTTCTCCAAATAGCTGTGGGAAATGTATTTCTCATGTGTCAAACTGCTGTGTTTCCTCCCTTTTCTTTTTGAAACATGTTAACTATGCTAATCTGACTAATAACTATGATAATCTGACTAATCTACACTTTCTTTTTGTCATATGAAGACATTAATTTTCAAGTTATTGATCTCTTTCTGGTTTTATTGGAGATAAATATTCAAAAGAAACAGTATGTTAAAACTCTTAATTTAAAATATGACATATATTGGTTTGAAGACAGAACAATTAATTCTGAAAATAGATCTTTTAATGTTTTTTATTTAAATCAGTCTAAATTAGTGAATTATTTTGACTACTCCAAAGTGTCACTCCTTGCTGAATTAAATATTGAGCACTGACATTGGTCATGTATCACCATATTAATTTGCTATTTCAGAAATGTTATTTTCTCTCTCCCTCATTTAGAATATTCTCTAAATATTTCATTTTGGAAAAATAAATTCTTGGTGCTAAGTGTTTAAATTTGAATGTCTTGAAACACTTCATGATAGAAGAGAATATATCTTTATCACCTTGGAGTTTCTCAAAGCACATTGTTGAATAAGATTTAAACCCGTAATTTTCTTGATAAACTGCATAATTTGGAAACTGATCCTGAATTCAAACAGGGAACAGTTCTCCAAATTTTGCATTACTTCACCAAAATAAGAATGCTAGCCTTGGTAGCATTATGCAAAAATGTGTTAGGATCGAAGATAAACAACAGTGACTAATGCAATGCAATTGCAAAAAATGTAATTATCGTTTTTTATCAGGAAATAAAAATAGGAAAACTATTTTTTTAGTCCCTCCACAGGATGTACCCCTTTTTGCTTTTTTGTTAGAGCTCCTTTCTGTGTGGTCATGGCAGAAATGCTTTCACCTGCACTGTAGAGTAGATAAGCAACCAGGCAGAGAGTCCAGAAGGCTGCAGCTGTAATGGTCCCTCAGTGAAATGCTCCTGTAATGCAGCACAAGCATGCTAAGGGACAATTGCGAGAGCTAGATATGAAGGAAAACATTTTCCATCTGTTAAATACACAGACTGTGTGAGGTTTCATTTTAATTTAAGAGATTTACTTTACAATATGAAAATGTCCCAATTTAAACACTGAGGAAACCACAGAATCTGCATTTTGGAACTTTTAAAGGGCAAATATTTTGTCAGGGACTATAGATAGAGTTAATGGAAATCAAGAACAGAACCAGAAATATTTCTAGATACTTGTAACCAAATTTATTGCCAGATTTTTGTCTGTGAATATCTTTTCAAAGGTAGCACATTAATCACATTAACAAAACCAGGTATTTAAAACTGCCTTGAGACACACTGAGAATAATTTTTTGACATTTAAGTATGTGCTTACCCTTTTGTTCCATAACATTTACAATAAGCTTATGGTTTTCCCCTCAAGTTTCATATCTACAGTAACATGAAAGCAAATGCATCTGTTAATTATGCATTCATTATGTCTGTTTGTTAATTAATCTTGAAAATAAAATGGCAAGGAAATTGAAGGTCTGCAATAAAGATGTTTTTAAATTGGAATTGAAGTTATCAGAGAACTGTCTATATGACAGTCAAAAGCACTATTTTTTTTAAATTTTCCAAGTTGATTTTAATGGCTATGTCAGAATGAAACCTATTCATCGATCAAAAGTGACTGTAAGAGGACTGAATTAGTCTTTTGTCATGAATTTTCTGAATGAGCACTCAGCAGTCATGGATGTTAAGGCCCAGACAGAAGGTACATTACTCGAGTTCCAAGTTCAGGAGTTGACTCTTGTTCACTTGTCAAATAACTTGGTGCAATCTTTCTTTAATCCTACACACACTTTTTCATTATGGGATTAACTCTTGCAGTTCTCTGATACGGCAATTTGTTTGGCTCAAATATTCTTGGTGTTTGTTGTCTCAAATAGCAATTCAAGACTTTCCACTAATAAAGCAAAATTTAAAAAAAATTCTACTTTTGTTTAGGCAGAAAAATATTTTGAAAAAGATAGCAATATAGCTGCAGATAGACAGTCTGCTTTATTTTTACGGACATAATAGTCTTTCAGGACAAAGTCATCTGTTGCACAGAATGTGCCACAAGTGAAGATTCATTTTATATATTTAGCAAATATCCACATTCTTGCTGTCAAAGTGTCCTTAATGGGCACGTAGCTTTGTGAAACAGTTCTTCCACTTCACTTTGAATTTGTCCATCCCTAAATATTCAGTTGCATCAAGAGCTTATTCCTGTGCTCATTTATTTAAAACCAACTACTAATGATGAAGAACTTTAATTGCCAGCAGCCTTTTTCACTACATTGCTTTAGGAAAAAATGCAAAAAACTGATCACTGAATATGTTTGTTAACCACAAACTGATCACAAATATATTTGTTAATAATAATGAAACACACCAGGAAAGTGCATCTTTGTCTTCTGTTATGGGAAGATACACAAAATGCAGTTACAACTTCATTTAGGAAAGCAAATGGCTAAGTTAACTTCAGAATACAATTAAATAGAATCCCCAAAAGTCATATAATCTCATAAAATTGTGTCATAAAATGTGATAATCCACAGGGGAATCCTGATGCTGGATTTCTTTCTTGATACATGTAGCTGAAGTACATGTCTACTACAGTTTGTCTTTTTCTCATTTGCACTTGGTTTGAGAAAACGAAGAGATTTTAAGTCTTGTTGTATACCCCTTTTTCTTCAATCCACAACATTATAAGATTTGATGACTAAACCACCACTCTTCTTTACATTTGTTTCCAAAATTCTTCCCTTGACATGTCATGCTCTTTATATGACTTCTGCTGAAAACATTCCTCAAAACCTAACACCTTGATTTAATATTTATTACCTTCTGTTGCCTCATTCACAGAATCACAAAAGCACAGAATTTTTAGGGTTGAGAGGGACCTCTGGAGATCATCTAGACCAATCCCCCTACCAAGGCAGGGTCACCTAGAGCAGGATACCCTGGGACATATCCAGGTGGGTTTTGACAGTGTTCAGAGAGGGTCTCTTTGGCAGCCTGTTCCAGTGCTCTGCCACCCTCAGTGTGAAGATGTTCTTCCTCATTTGAGGTGAAACACCCTGTGTTTTAGTTTATGGCCAATGCTCCTTATCCTGTCTCTGGGCACCACTGTAAAGAGTCTGGCACCATCCTCTTGTCACACACCTTTGAGCTATTCATGTGCATTGATGAGATTTCCTCTCAGTCTTCTCTTCTCTAGACTAAACAGGACCAGATTCAGCAGTGTCTCCCCATAGGAGAGATGCTCCAGACCTCTCAGCATCTTTGTGGCCTCCTGCTCTAGGAGTTCCTTGTATTTCTTCAGCTTTCATTCCAATGACTGCAGATTGGGCAGGACTAGAGAGGAGTGTTTAAAATAGGATAGATGTGCATGACTTTTGCACTCAGATTTTTTGTTACACGGGGGGCAATTATTGTCATAAATCTGTGCATACATCAATTTAAATTAAGAACTAAGGAACCTACATGTAGATATTTCATCCTTTCTCTCATCTTATATTTCTCTCCGTTCCATATTTCATTTTTACTTATTAGCTTAATCATTGTTTCTCTTCTATGACTTTATAGCAGTTCACCACTTAGAGACTGAATAAATCAGAACTTTTTTTTCATATTTAATTTAATGTAATTTTAATGTGGTTATTTATAGGTGTAGTATTATTAAAGTTGTGGTGCAATTAGTTCAGATAACTTTGCACCAAAGCCTTTTTTTAATATAAAGAAGGCATGTCAGTGTCGTTTTAAAAATAGGTAATACACAATAGGAGACAAATCTTTGGGTTTGATTTTTCTTCAGTTCTATTGTGCACCAGCTTTCCTTTATTTCTATCATTCATTTTTTAATTAGTTGTATTTCAGCAATAATTAACAGTTGTAGGCAACTTGAAACAAACATTTCTAACAATGTTAAGAAACAGAGATGTTTTGAACAGTTTAGTGGGGGTTGCCTGAATGCATGGATGGCTAGGTATTCAGGATACCACAAAATAAAATTCAATGTACATATATAGTTTCTCTGAAAAACAAATAGTTCATATTTGGGCTAAGAATGGGCAGTCATGTAAGGAATTCAGAGAAGCAGGGATTTTGCAAGAGAACTTAGAATGAATATTTTTGGCCAATACTGCCATTTTCAAGGCAAAAAAAAGAGATCATTAATGGAAGTGAAAGATGAAAAAGATGAAATCAAGTTGTTTACTTGTTTTCTTTTGCAGATGGATAAGGAAAGAACAGCTAAGAAACATTATGCATAAGAAATCTGTAAGTAATAAAGGCAGTTGTCTATTTATTAGCTATAACTGACATTATAACCACTTCTCTGGCAAAAGTTGTGTCAGTTATTTCCTGCCATACAATTGTATTGCTTTCTTCTGCTGCCTTTTTTTGTACATTTAGGCTTCATTATTCACTTTTGATCTTTTTATTGACCAAGTGACCTTCAAGGCTCACGGAACTGGCAGAGGCAGTTGGGCTGAAGTGGGAGCTGAAGATGAAATGCCGACAGGGGCAGACCTTGGAGGCACGACTGGAGCCTTAATGGGCCGGTGCCAGCGTGGGCTGTGCTGGCTGCATGACAATTGCTGAGGAACCCTGCACAATGCACAGTCTCAAAATTTCTCTCGAGGTGAACTGGGAAAGTCATTTGAAAGCAGCCTGGGAAGAGATATGGCTTAGAGTAGAAATGAAGCCTCAATCTGGTCCAGGGCGTGGATTAATGCGAGGAAGAATGCATGGCTTCAAGGCTGACCAGACTGTCCCAGGGATCAAATGCCAGTCAGGGCTGTAGTTAGGCAGCTGATGCTACATCTACAATGCTCAAGAGAGAGATTAAAGATAAGTAAAGTCTGATTTATGAATTCAGTTAGGGACATGGTTATTTATAATACAACATTCTTGTTTGATGTTCCTGTCTACATTTAATTTTATTTCTGATAGTGATATCTCTTGTTGCTGTTATTCTTCCAAGCCCTGCTCATTTTTCCTTTCCTAGTCATATATAAAATATTTTTGCGAGGTTCTGCTTAGACATAAATATTTTCATTTGGTTCATGTCCATTTTACTTAAAGGAACAGCTACAGAAATGTTCTACAGAGGAAACACTGAAGTGCTGCTGTGTTCTAAATTTTTTTTTAATATCATAACAGGAAGTAGTTTAAATATTACATATTTAAAATATAGTTTGCTTAGTTCTAAATCACATTATTTTAATAGTTTAGATTTGTTGCAGAAATTCAAAACTTCTCTGGGTAGTTAATAAATACCAGTTAAGGATTATTTCAGAGACCATATCCTTTCAAATATGATCTGAAGATGGTTTGCATCTTGATTGAGGGACTAAGAGGAAGGTGCCACATATTAGAAATTTTCACATGCAGTAGTTTGGCCAAAAAAAGAAAAAGAGACTGTTGTCTCCTTGAAGACGGCTTCATAAGGTAAAGGAATTTTAACAGTGTCAGAGAGCACTGCTCTTACCACGATATCCCGTGGTTTAGTAATATATGTGCAGCATATTTTCACTTTTTTGCCCCACTTTCATTGTCATATGGTTTGATTATTTTCCCCAGCTAAACATCTCCTTTACATCAGAATAGGTTAAAATAATGTTGATGTTTTCAAATCTGGGTGAGCTTTTGTAACTATCTGGCTGTGATGTTTCAGTGCTGTGTATTAACCTGAAAGTTAGGTGTCACAGGAAAGTTCAGACACATGAAAAAATTCCTACTGTGTACAAAGTTAATGAGACAAGGCTAAGCTAGCTGGAGTTACTTCAGCATAAGCTAAGAGCCTCTATACAAGCAGCTGCCACAAATCAGGTGAGATGGATGAAACTGTTGCACCACAACTTGTTTGTTTACATCAGCCCTTTACTGTGCTTTGAAATCTACTGTTTTGATATAGTAAACATCATAGTTGTAAATACAGAATTAATACACTATTTCCCTGCCATGTTTTACTGTTCAGTTTTCTCTGCCTGAACTGCATTAACTACTGTATTTAAAAAACAAAGCACTCATATTCATGGCGTTATGTTGATTTCATTTAAAGTTCTTAACTGACATATATTATTTTGTTCAGTGTTAGATTATTAATGTGTATGTACAGTGATACATAGTAGTGATATAACATTGAGTATTAATAATGAGTCAGCCCAGAAGTAGTTAATTTAATACTCTTTACATTGTATACAACCCACGTTTCCAATTCATACTTCCTTTAGCACACAGCCTGGTAAAGTTTCACATACAAGTTTTATGTAACTAGTGACTTGTAGAGTGCATTATTCCAAAACTCCAAGCCTGCTACCTGAACAAAGTTTAGATCTTTAGGATGTGCCTTCTTCACACTGCTCTGATGCTGTTTACTCAGTATGAATCCTGTATTTTGTGCTCCCAGGCTGTGTTAGACTTCATGAGAACTTGCTTTGAGCTTACCAGTTCTACCCTAAACACCAGAGGCTGAAAAGCAATTTAGCCTCCTCCACTTCCATCACTGAACTGCAACATTGCTCAAGCAAGATAATTTTTCTAAAGTACAACATGATTAATTTGTTTTAAATGTCCTGGGCATGGGTAGTGTTATGAAAGGGAAGACTGGACTGCCCTATAGGATATGGTCCCACAGAGTTTACATAGTCTACACCTACAGTCTGCGCTGCTCACCTCTGTTTCCACCAGGAGTGACTGAACTAATGCAGGGCTGTGATGCAGCTCTGTGATGCAGAGTGGTGTCCCAGTGAGAAACTAAAGGTGTTGGTTGCATGCCTTGGGGAAAGGATAAGGGCTTTCAGGCATGTTTGAGACTGCAGGTGTCCTTGGAATGAGTTGGAAGATGTAAAGAGGGGAGGAAAGAAATCCTAGTATAGGTTTGTCCTGATGTTTTTGGGACTTGACTACATCCCTCCTCCCGCTCAGGTTTAATCTTGGAAAAAAGCTGGTTGGTACAGTTTGAAAGTTGAATAATGAGCTAGTAGAGTGGTTTGATTATGTGAGCGAGTGCTTGAGTTTTGTCCCCAGCCTTTTGTGCTTTCCAACGTAGACAATATGCAGTTCTTCTTTAGGATTCAGGAAAAATTGGTGGCCTGAATCATGCTATTAACTTATTTGTTAAAAGGTCTGAACTTTGCCTTTTAAGCAAATAAAGTGATTCCCTGGTAGCTTTGACATGAGGTTTCACATTGTTACAGGGATTATTACCTTTCATCCCTCTGAGGGCCTAAGTGAGACACAAAGCTGCTGCCATGAACCAAAAAGTAACAGATCCCAAGAAAGAGTTGCCACAGTTTGTTTATGGAAAACTCTCCAATGTTTAGGTAAATAGGCTTCAAGGAGCTCAGGATCCTATTCTCCTGCCACAGCTGGTAATGAGAGCAGAAAGGCTCTCTCTTCCTCTCTCTCCTTCTCTTCTCTCTCCTTCTTTTTCTCTGTGGGGTTTCTGGAAGATATTAACAACTCTCTTAGTTTGTCAGACCCTGGGAGATTTTCTCCAAACTGCCACACCTGCAAAGAAGCTGGAGGAAGCCATTCTGTCTAGCTTCAACAAGAATAGCTTATCATTAAAATTAGACTGGCATTGTCCTTGTCTAGTAAATACAGAACTGACAGCCTGTGGTGTATTACACTGTGTGCTGCTGCCTTCTTCTGTAAAACAGATGGCTTTTAAACACCAAATGAACAAACAGCCTTTCAAAGGCAGATTCCCTTCACAAAGCTGTGTTTGTTGCCCTCATTATCCTCTCTGATATCACGTCACTGAGACACACATATATAACATATTTAAGTCGCAGTAAAAAATTATTTCAAAATTTTAGTTATGGACCGTAGGTTATGCCAGTAAATTCAGCAGACTCTAGGAACTCTCAGGAGAGGCTGAGGTCAGCTGTAGAGCACAGCATTAGGAAGGATGAATCACTCCTATCATCCCATTTATCAAGGCTGATACCCATGACAGACTGAAGGAGAACCAACAGTTGTAGGAGAATGGTTAGCCTCTGAATTAAATGAACATTTTGAATGTTTGCCATCAGGGCCTAAGTTTTTGAAAAACTTCCTTCTCCCCAACTCTTTCTTTTGTCAATACTGATAAAGCACCAGCCTAGGTCTGTAGCATCAGTCCAGGTTTGTTTTCAGCATTAGACACTTGCTTTCTCTTCAGATATTTGAGAAATTTTTATTTACTCTCAGAATAACATGTTAGGTACGTTTGTAAACCTTAGACTTCATAGATGAGGAAGACTTGAGTTTAAATACTGCAACAAAAGGAATTTTGGTCGGTCCTATCCAGTGCAAATAAGACCAAGAGGTCAAATTCTAAAATGCAGTTACATTTTAGATGCTGCTTTACATGCTCTTGACAGGACATAGGATTATGGATGCTGCTGTTTGTGGAATGATGTCTGGAACATTTGTAAACATTCAACTGCTTTGCAAGGAAATACCTTGTATCATTAAAAATGTGGAGTCATTGTATGTATGAACCTTAAAAACATCCACAGAGCAGGAAAACATATTTCAGATTTGAATTTCTAAATCCTGTTGTAATACAGGCTGGTTTGTATATTATGCAGTTGCAGGTGAATCAGGCAAGAGGGAAATAATTAAGATTCTTTGTTTCTTTTGACCTCAACTTCCCTGATGCTGATTAGGGAAGCTTCTTCTAGGGTAGCAGGCCAGGAGTTTCAGATGAAAAAAATATTATACACAGACATGGCATAATGTTATGTAACCAGTCACACAGTAACATGGCCTCAAAGGAGAATATATTGCAGTTTTCATTTACAAGATCTTTTAACAGTCGTGTATGATAAATGTCATTTTGATTTGGTCTGGTATACTGCTCTGTCTTGAGATGATAATTCTTTGCAGTTTAATCTTATTAAGGTAGCAAGTTAGAAAATGGTGTTCTGGATCCACATAGTGAATTATTCATTGCATTTCAAATATTAAGTTGCCATCAAATGCTTTCTGATCTGCATTACATAAAGTCATGCTGAATCTCTAATGTCTGGACTGCCTGTGTAATGAAGAACCTCTCAGACAGTGTTCAATCAAAATACACTTGAGAGAAAGCAGACACAGTATTTTGATAAGCATCACTAGGGCCCTATAGTGTTATTTTGTTTGGGTTTTTTTGTTTCCTAAGCAGGAAGAATCCAGAGATCATCACATCTCTTCTTAAAACTACCTGCTCAAGCACAAGAGTTTTGATTTTAAAGCTGTTACAATGAAATTTTTAAGTGAGTTTCTAGGGCTGCTGTTACTGGTAAAGCTGTTAAAATAACTATTTAAACATCTCTAATTTTACTCAAGAAAAAACATATTCTCACTATTCTTTGTAAGAAATATGATAAAGAGTTCAAAAAGTGAAACGTCTGTAACATGGCCTTAGATTGCAGTCAGGAAGAGGTGCTCTTCACCACTTTTTGTGTTCTCTGAGAATGTAAAAATAAAACAAACCCCCACAAATCATATGACTAAAACCATGACTTTTAAGAGTTTAAAATATATGGAGATTAAGAAGAATCTTAAACTAAAATGTTTAAGATGTCTAAGTCAGAAGGGAATGTTTGTTAGTTTTAGACATTGATTTAATTTATTCCTTGTTGTTTTAGCAGATATGCTGTCTTGCTTTTGTTGCTGTTATTTTAATGGCTGAATCACCTGATCTCTGTTTTAATGCTCCACACCCAGAAGTACTGAAGGACAAAAATTTGCATCATTCAGGTACACCGAATTTTTTGTTTTACTTCTTTGTCCTTTGGAGTCTGTGAGAGAAATTGCTCTCAGAGTGCAGCTGTGCTTCATGCTCTGCATTCCGCTGTTTCCGTGGCCAGTTTTGCATCCTTGAGCATACAGAAACACGGCGGTGTCCCCGCTGCACGCTGCAATTCTCGGTGTTAATGGCTTTGGAGCTGTGGTTCGGGGATGAGTCGCTAGGTGGCATGTGGCAATGAAGGAGAGGGAAGTTCATGCGGGGAGGTTCTGGTGAGCGCGGCTGGCACCGGGCGCCTTGGAACAAAGGCGTCAGAGTTAATGCATTGCCATCTGCCTCCGTCTTATTCACTTGTTGGACAACAGTTCACGGTTGTGTATTGCTCAACATGCTTTTACTCATAAATGATACCAAAATCTGTTCAAATGTTTTCTTTTGATAACTTCATGAAAAATCATTCTCTGTGCCTGTTTGTTGTAGAAATAGAGTATTTTCCTCCTCTCCCATCCTCTGTCTAATAAAAGCAGACACAGACTGCATCCTCTCAACAACACAACTGAAATATACTACAAAAAAAGAGATACATTAGGGAGATACTCTGTGTGAGAGAGGAGTAGAAGATATCAGTAGTCTAGTGCGTATCTAACCATATTATTCTGTGAAACTTCAAATAAGAGATTATTATTCCAAGCATTAAGCCTACAAAAGAAAAGTTTCTGTCCCACCTGTACATGCAATTGAAGGAAAATGGATCTGCCAGTTATCAGAGTTCTCTGTCACTGAAGTCAGTGTAAAGGTGGTGGTTCTGCAGATGGAGGCATGGGTAGGATACATCTCCCTATAGGAATAAGTTGTCGAAGCAGAAGACAGGTGCAAAATATTGTATCTATTCTATCTGTCAGCCTTTAAAAGTTTCTACCCATGTTCTAGAATGACACTGATTATACAAAGATCAGAGACAGAAGCTGTATTTTTGTAACATTGCCTTACTTAAGTCACTTTAAAGTGTCAGAGGCTGCGGTGATTGATGCCAAAATATGTGGGGAAGCTGTGGACTAAAATTTTTGGTCTTCAATTCCATCCCTTGTCTTAAGAAAAACAGCCTTCTTATTTCTAAATTTTAAGCAGTATTAGTTTGGAGGTAGCCTTTGGAAGCCAGTTGTTTAGCACTGATGTAATCTGGTCCTGTGAGATGTGTTCCCTTCTCCGGCTGCATCTGCATACTCTCTATGGAAAGCTTTAAAGACATGAGAATCACAGGTTGTGTTTGGGTGGGAAAACACAAATACCTTTCCTGATTTTTCTTTCTTCATTTGCTGCCTCACCCATTTGCAGATGTAGAAGTCAGAAGGCTGTGAGGTGCACAGGAGATCTGAATTTGGGGAAGGGCAATTTTAAGGTACTGAATGCAGAGTGCAGAGTCGTGATCAATTCCAAAAACTCCCTGGAGAAAAGAGGCTCCGGAGAGACCTTATTGCTCTTTACAACAGCCTGAAAGGAAGTTATATTGATATGGGTGTCAGTCTCTTCTCCCAAGTCCCAAGTGGTAGAATGAGAGGAAACAGACCCAGGTTGCACCAGGACTGATGTACATTGGATATTAGGAGAAACTTCTTCTCTGGAATGTTTGTCAAGCATTGGAACAGGTTGCCCAGGGAAGTCACCATCCCTGGAGGTATTTAAAATATGTGGAGATGTGGCACTTAGAGACAGTGTTAACAGTTGGACTCACTCTGGGAGGTCTTTTTCAAGATTCTATGATTGTATGAATCTATAATTCTATGATCTTGTATCTTCTCTCTGCAGAAGTTCTCATCCTTTGAGGGGGCTCAGACAGGCTAAGAGGCACAGACCTGCCAACGACCCCCAGCTGATCAGCTGAGAGTTGAATTTCTGGTGCATCCTCCGTGATCCAAGCCTTTCCTTTGGACCGCTAGCATCAAGGAAGATACTAATGGTCCAAAGGAAAGGATTGGATAGCTGTCTGGGCAGGTATGACTTTCAAGTTAGTCCCTACACCCAGCCTTTATCAAGGTATTATTAATGCACAAAAGGATTATGAACAAAGAAAATGTCAGGATTTGTCCATCTTCATGGTACACAGATTCTTACCCATTATTTGGTGTTTGCTTTTTAAGCACAAAATAGGGTTCATTAAAAAGTTTTCTTTGGGAGCCCCCTGTATGCCAGAGGGAGCAAAATGCCATATGAATTTGGCATCATTAAAGAAATATATCAGATGATGGATGAAGACATAAAAAAAGAAAAAAATGTAACTTCCATTAGTCAGAGAGAAAGAAAATACTTGGAATTTAAGCAGTCAATTGAAGTAACTGATTATGTCTCAGTACAAGCCTTGTCATTAGCATAGCAAAAAAACCTCATTCCCTCTTATAATGAATTAAATGTTCTTCCTTTCTGGATAATTTAATTGCAGAGCAAAGAGGTCACTTAAAGTTAAGCAAGAGATTCATAAAACACAGTCTTGCTCTGCCTGTGTTGAGGCATAAATTACCCCCATGCCTGTGTTTTTTACTTTTACTTGGGCTGTTTGTTTGTAGTTATTTCTGCTTGTGCTTGAACTGATGCATTTCATTCTGACCATGACCTTGATGGCTGCCTCGGGTTTTTATTCTATACTATGTCCCAATTTTTGGAGATGGTTAAAATTAGGTTTCTCTTTAATAAGGTAATTTGTCTCAGCAGACATTGATTATCTACTTAAGCAAGTATTTAATCACTCTTAATAGGACTGCAAAGTATCTTCATAATATAGTGAGGAATAAGAATTTGTGAGGAGAGACAAAAAGAAAAGAGAGATGCCTTTGTTTGTCGCTGCAAACATTGGATCTGCAATCAGGAATGCATTTCAAATCCAAATAAGTGAATTAGGATGTCTACATTTGATTATTTGTCCAGACTGTCTTCATAGGCAATGAGTCTGATTCAAGATGCCTATTTATCCCTATTAACTCTTAAGTAAGCATTGCAAACTACTTCAATTGAGGTTGTCTAAACTTAAGTGAGATGTATCCTACCCACTAGGACAAAACGTTTCACTACTGAAAAACTTCCTTGCTGTTGGATACTCAGCAAGAGGAACAGCCTAAACAGAATTTGTTTCCAAATCACACAGGATGAGATATATACTTCTTAATTTTGGATGTCTAAGTTCAAGCTGAACACTTTTAGGAGGAATTATTCTGGTTTTGACACTTATATGGGATGAGTTGAGTTGAATCACAGAGATGAGAACAGAGAGATTTGTGCCATTTCATTGTCTTCCCTTATAAGAACCTATTCAATGTTCATTGCAATGGTTGCTTGCAAGGGGTTTATCTTCAGGTGAGCAACAATCCTGATTGTTTTGACTTCAATTGTATGAGAATTGATACCCAGTAGGAGTACCAAAGGGAGCATTTCTGATATCGAGCCCCCAAAGATTTATATATAAATGTCTCTAATATAAATGTTAACATGGGAATTTACAAATGGGACAGACTGATACGTTTAGTATGCTCATTTTCACAGCTCTTGTTTTGACTTAGGGCAATAGCTGATAAAACAGCCAAGAATCATATAACACATTATATTCCTTCTTTCCATATACATTGCTCCTAACTATATTGTCTTATTTTTTCCCAGTTACTGTCATACAAATATCTGCAGAGAATTTAGTCCATTGTTTTTCTTTTCATAGTCTAAAAGTTATTTCCTTTATTCAAATGCTGTTTAATTACTTAGAAACTGACTGGGCATTAGATGTCTGAAGCCACTAAACAAATCAATGCTCATTAATAAAAAGAGAAAATGTCATTGTTTCATTTCAATTAATTGATCTGAGTTACTCATGAGCATTATCTCTTTAGAGAAAGACTATTTTTTGACATGCAAGGCTTCCCAGTATTATCCATGGTTAAACCCTCAGATTAACAGATCAACTCCAGTGAAATTGAGACATTAATAATTTTCACTACACTGTCATATAATATAAGCATTACTAATAACTGAAGTTGTCCCTTGAGATTCTTTATAAGAATATGTTTATTGTTGGGCTAAATAACACAATCACACACACAAACCCACACACACACACACAAATACACACACATATCATTTACAGAACTGTGTTAGAACAGAATGATGCCTGTCTTATTATTCCTGACAAAAAATTTTCATTTTAAAAACATGATTTTGTTGTTTACTACAATGTTCTCCCACTGGTAAAGGTGCAAACATCCAATTATAAACAAATTGAGGAACATAAAGAGCTGCATAATACAAGAGGTCCTACACCAATGAAATAATTGTAATTAACTTTCAGCACTATTAATTATATTCTTTACACGTCTTACGACTGAAGTATGATTTACTTGGTATTTTATTAGATGATATCAAAAGGATCATAATTTTGTAATGTATATTATTTCCTGTGCAATTACGAGTTTAAATAGGTATATATGTGTTCTCAATAGAATATAATGTATTTATATTGCAAGAGTTTATTCTGTTGGCACAAAATGACCTTGCTAATAGAGCCGAGCAAAACTGTGCAATAGGAGCACTTCAGGATGTCAGAATGCAATCCTGTTTCCAGTCAGAAAGAGAAGCTCACTTCTAGGCAGCAGGGAGTCCTAGCTGATACAGAACCAAGAGCTTAAAGCTTGACTGCTGCAGGCCTGACATTTTGCTTCTGCTTTCCACAGCAGGTGGCTGGAAGCCGTAGCCTGATGTAGTGGGACACAGGATTATAACCTATCTGGTTATGGGGTCTGTCTGGCAAGCAAAACTTCTCAAATTTTGCCAGTAATGATAGAGTTCCACAGGACAGCTGTTTTGGTAAATCATGGACACAGTGACCTGGGGAATTTGTCATGTATTATAACTTGCCTGTACGAGCATAGATATAACCAAATGGGAAAAATTCTATGCAAGTGACCTTGCTGTTAGTGAAATGCTTATTTTCTCAAAGTAATTAGTGAGTGTCTTGACAAGATATACTAGCAGGAAAAAATATGTATAAAAATCTTTGTGTCAGATACATGGATTATTAAGACTGCTTATAGACATCATACATTGACCCCTGCATTTTCATATAAATGCAGAATTGAGTGCCACTGGAGAAAAATCCCTTCCATCTGAAAGCAGCCTTCATTTCTCTATGTGCGATTGAATGCATATTCAGTGCAGCTCCAAATACCTGTATCACTGACTAGAAATGCATCTTATTCCAATTGCCTCAGAAGAAAACAACATCCAAAGCAGAGCTTTTCAATCTTTCCAATCATGAAGGAAAACACTCAATGCAGTTCCAAGTTCATAGAATCATGTTGAACAGAAATTAGATTTAGATTATCAGCTGTCTTGAAAATATTTGCCATAAGCATATGCAATTAATTTACATTTGATTGGATCCTCTGGAAGTGGAAGCTGTGTATTTTTTCAGTACAATACTGGTTATTTAGAAAAAATATGCTCACAGTCCTGTTTCTCTCTACACAACTGGAATAAACAAGCAGAAAGGCTTGACAATTTGAAGCAAGAAAATTCCTGTGCTTTTGAATGAGTCCTGTGTTCCAAAGCACTCTGTTCTCATAATTTTGAAATTTCCTTTCAGTCCATGATACAGCCTGCTACCTTTTCCCTGTGCCCCCTCCCTTTGCAGCTCTGTCCCTTGAACCAGCTGTCACACAGGGCTGCCTGCATTAAGGAGCCACTGAAGAACCATCCCAGGATGTGACATACTCTAGAGTCATGGTTCAATTAAGGGAAAGGTCTTCTTAAGGATTAATTTGTGCTTAGAGACACTGATCTTCTTTTCTTCTTTAGTAGTCAATGAAGAGAGACAAAGGCTTCTCAGCTGCTAATTTAGTCTATAAAGTTGGGTTCTTACAGAGGATGGTTCAAAGAAGGGTCCTGCCTTTCTCTCAATCAGTTATACAAGGGACTGGACTTTGTTAGCACTGTTGAGATATTCCCTGAAGACTTGCCTTTTAACAAAAGTGAGCACACAGTAAAATATACAGTAAAATATGTAAGATTTGTCAAAAACCTTCCCCACATTCCAGTCTTTACATACACTTCAAGTTTTTATCTCTTCACCTCTTGTTCTGTGAGATATTACCTCCTGGTCTGACAGTAAAAGTTGCTTGTATCATCACTGTACATTTCCATTCCTTTGGTACAAAAAGGTGCCAACTTTTTACTGGAGAGAATCATTCAGATTTAGAGGAATTAAGGGAAAAAGTCATTTAAGGTAGGAAAAGAATCAGTTTATACTGGAAAACTATCAACAATTTTAGCCCACTGCCTTCTCTCTTGTCTTGGCAAAAGGACTTTCATGCTAGCCATGTAAGCAAGCTTGTATTACTAAACCACCTTGGGTTCATCTCCTTGTCGAGGTTGTTTATCTTCTTTTTCATTTTTTTTGGTCAAGTCTAAAAGCAGGGTGCTTAGATACAATTTCTCATTAAAAATTACTGCTAAGTCAGAACCTATGGTTTTAGTTCAAACCACGTGTCAGTTCTTAAACCCCAAAGTACTTTGTCACATTTTTTTTATTTCTTGTCTTCTCAATAATCAGAGGAATACAATTCTTTACAAATGTCAGAAGTTTATAACATTCTGCCTCTACAATTGATGAAAATAAATAACTCTTTTTAATCTAAATTGAATAGTGCTTTTAAAAGATCAAATATATTTGATTGTTTGTATTTTTCAGCCTGGTAGTAGCATTTGAATCACTTAGACTTAAAGCTGATGCAGTATACACAGTTAAAAATTAAAGAAACAGAGAGCTAAAAGTTTTATTTCAAGAAAACTCATTAGTCACTTAAAAATAAGACACAGATTTTTCAGAAGGGATTAACATTTATTTTAAATGTTCATAATGCTTTTTAGAAGTAGTTCACCATATTTCAAGGTCAACAGATTCACTTCAGAAAATAAGGATTCTTTCAGAGTTGTTACCCTGTGCACCTCTCTTGTAACTACCAGTTATGCACAGCATGAAGAAAATGACACTTTTTTATTATCATGTTGTTTTTCTTAAGATAGCAAGGTGATAAGTTCAAAGGTGCTCTAAGTGAGCAGCTAATTGCATATCAACTCCTCTCTCTGCCAGCAGAGACTGTGTAAATGGAGATTAAAGGAAAAATAGATTGTCTAGAGTTCCACTAGAGAAGTCCATTGAATAGTTTTTATCTGAAAGAAAGAAGCACACACAATATAGCAGTGTCACATAACTGGCATGTCACACCAAATATAGATTTTTAACAAGCACCTTATGAATATTATAGTTTAATTAAATTACTAGATTTTTTTGCCTTAAGAAAAAATACTTTCCATCAAAACTGTGAAAACCATGTAATTTAATAATTACTTGTTCATTGGAACATTTTTTTTTGGTGGAAATAGAACTAACTCCAAGACTTTAAATCAACCTTTAACCTTTGGTTAATCACTAAATTAAAGTAAAGATTAAGCTATTCTGCTTCTGAAGAGGTAAGCACCCAAAGGAAATAATCTCTTTGAAGGCTCCAGTATAGTTCTGTCACAATCACTGAGTGTCAGTAGAAACTTCAGAAGGGAAATAGGTTAGATAACTTAAAAGAAAAAATAGTAACATTCATTTTAGGATTCATTCATGGTGGGGAAAAAAATGGGTCAAGTTAAAAATATATGGAAAATGACTGTTAAAAGGGTAAATTTTTAGTATTAAGCCAAGGATTTAAGTAGTTTTAAAATCTGAAGGTAAAGAGGAAGTCTTTCAGGTTACATCTACGATCTCATCTTTCCCATACATTTGCTCAGACAAAATGGTTGATTTCTCAGTTAGTGAAGATGGGAAAACCTATCCGTTTTCCATAAATTGTATTTGCTTATACAATATATTGTATATACTTTCCATAAAAGTGTATACTTTCCATAAAAGTATATTAAGAAAATAATCGTGGGTTTTATTTTTGTTTTGTTTTGGGTTTATGTGGAGTTTGGTACTGTGGAGTTTTTTTGGGATGCTTTTGCATAGCTTGTAATATTTTTTAAGTAAAAAAGAAATTAGTTTCTTTTAAAACAGATTATGAAAATTAACTACTACAGATGGCATCATCTGACTCTCAATTTTCTTTGAAAGAAAGAAATCAAGATACATTGTTTTAAGCACTATGACAAACTGCTAATAGAATCATAAAAGAAAAATTGGAAAACTTTACAATATCAAATTTATCATTAAAGGTGAAATCTGTCAGTGAGTTTTAACCCCCTGAAAATGGAGGTTTATTTATTTTAAGCTCTATATGAAAGCTTAACTTCATAAGCGAGGCACAGAGAGATCATCCAAAAAATCTAGTAATTTAATTAAACTTCCACATTAGTGTTATCTTGCTTTTAGGTAATTTCTAGACAAAACCAAATGAAGTTTAAAATGTATCCCACCTAGTGTATCTGAAAATCATTGAATCAGGAGGATTTCCATGCTGCTATCAATATATTTGTTCTGCTTTTAATAAATATAAAGGACGAACAATTTCAGGTGTCTGGATGCCAGGCGCTCACCAAAGCAGCTCTATCATTCCCCTTCTGAACTGGAAAAGGGAAAGGAAACAACACAGAGCTCATGGATTGAGATAAGGACAGGGAGAGATCACTCACCAGTTACTGGCACAAAGAAGACTTTACTTGGAGAAATTTGTTTAATTTACTGTCAATTAAATCAGAGTACGATAATGAAATGGGCTGCTGGGGCACAGCTGCTTCACCATGGGCTGTGGGGGAATCGGCTCAGGTACCTGGAGCACCTCCTGCCCAACCTCTTTCTCTGACCTTGGTGTCTGCAGAACATTGCTCTTACATGTTCTCACTCCTTTGGCTGAATTGCACAGGATTTTCTCCCCTTCTTTGATTTGTCATCCCAGCACTGCTGATGGGCTCAGCCTTGGCCAGCAGTGGGTCTGTCTTGGAGCTGGTTGATATTGGTTCTGTAGGGGAAGCTTCAAGCAACTTCTCACAGAAGCCACCCTGCTACCAAAACCCTGCCACAAAGCCCTTCCATTCCAAAACCCACATTCCACCCTTTTCTTCTACCTTATCTCAAATTCCTCATGTCCCTCTTAGTGAGCCAAAAAGGACTGTGGTATGTTGATTTTGGCTGGACCGCTAACATGTGCTGTCATTGCCTTCCTCATCAGGGCAGAGGGGAGGAGAAAACATGGAAAAAAACCTCATGGTTAAAGTTAAAGGCAGAAAAATAAAGGAAAAAAAAAAAAAAGGCTGTGTGTGAAAGCAAAGAAAACCCAAACTATTTATTCTCTACTTCCCAACAGCAGGTAATGTCCAGGCACTTCCCTGGAAGTAGGACTTCTGTGCACATAATATTTGTCCTGTAAATCAATTGTCATAATAGCAAATGCTGCTCCCTTGCTTCCCAATTTCTCTTCTCCTAGTTTTTACTGCTGAGAAGACACCATATGGTATAGAATAACTCTTTGGCCAGCTGGGATCAGATATCCTGGCTGCGTCCCCTCCTAAGATCTTGCCCACTCCCAGGCTGCTGGAGTGAGAGAGTAAGGTTGGAGTTACAGCCTTGATGCTGTGCAAGCTCTGCTCAGCCAGAGCTAAAACACTGGGGTGTGTTGCCAACACCTTCCCAGCTACCCCTCCAAAGCACAGCAGGATGTGGGCTGCTATGGGGAAAATTAACTCCATCTGTCAGACCAAATACAACAGGTAAAAGACAAATTGAAAAAATAGTATTTACATTTTACTGAAGAGTTATTCTTGGTGGTATCATAGCCTAACAGAAGGTGGTTTAGACAATTCAAAAGAAGTAAATAACTTCATTTATTTTTTGGGTCTAAATAACCACTGTATTTATAGACATTCTATTTTCTGAAATATATTTTCAGTCTCAAAGCATATCAGTTGTTCTGTTGAGACTATTAGTCCAAATCTTTCTTAGGTTAATGCAATAAATTTGCACTAATTTCTGTTTTCCAGCCAGATGTCTCCACCAGACTATGGAATCTTTAAAAAGTTTCTGATAGCTGACTTCAAAGCCTGAGGTAATTGCTTTATCACAGCAGGTTAGGAAATCTATGTCTGACACAGAGGTTGAGTCCTGAAAATAGTACAGGCTTATGTTTTATGCATATTTTGAAGACAAATTAGCTTGTTTCAGGAATTTTGATCTCAAAAAATTTAGCTCTTGAAAATATGGATGTTCCTTTATCACTCATTCCAATTGATGCTTCTGTTAAACATTTTATCAGAAACACCTCTAAGGCAGGAATCCTACTTGCCTTAGGAGCAGCAGCACACAGAATATGAGAATAATATGAGAATTGTGGACAATCTTTAGAGGACAAAATAATAAAAAAATAGTGAAGGAAATTTTACTGTTTTGTTTTGTGAGCTGCTCAATCTATTGAACTCTGTCCATCCCAGTCATTTTGAGACTCCTTTTGTCTGTCAAAGCAACATTTAAAAGCTCTCCACATCTTAGAAATTCGGGAAGTCCCATTCCAAAATGATCCTTTGTAACTGGAGGCAGATGTGCCAGGTCTCTAGAACCCTCCTATCTCATATAAGCCTGAGAGTACATAAAGAAATTAATTGGGCAAAGACCCTTGAGCAGTGTATCAGTCCTCAGCTGGAGAATGAGTTCCCTGCTTACCCAGCCACCATTCTTCTTTACCCATATGATGTTGTCAGATCTCAATAAAATTGGTCTTTGCCTGACAGGGATTTAAAATAAAAAATACCATTATGTTAAAGAAAATATTACAAAAGAAACTCTAAGGCAAGAAAATGCAAAAGCAGATAATCCTTGAAGTACTTCCTGAAGGTCCTCAGTGTCTCTCAGCTAATTTAAGAATGTGTGCTGTCTCTCATTTTCTTTCCAACATATTTAAGCTGAAGTATCCAACTTGCTGTTACAAGAATTTGATTCGTACTTTTCTGTTACTGGGATTTTGGACAATCCTAATAAGTTTCTTTATTTTTAGGCTGTGTCTTTTGGCTTTTTTCATGAGCATTTCCTGATTTACATTTTCTGCAGTAGTGTCTGATTTATTTACAATCTTCTCAAAGGTTTTAGGCTGTTTTCTCACTCTTATCTTTCTAAAGACATGTTTATGAAACAGTATGGCTGATGTCTCAAAAAACAGCAATTTTTTAATCACCATAGAAGACTTCAATATTAATTTTTGCTGTGAGTGTTTAAAGACCTATCATCATTCAACAGATGGTGAATTGGGAACAGTATCATTACAGAAGTATTTAGCTTCCCAAACACAGTGTTGGAGAACAAATGAAACTGATAATGGTATTAATATTGAATAGCCTTGGCTATTCAAATTTCTGACAGCTGGCAGATTTCATTGCTAAGTCATTAGAAATCAACAGTGCTAAGTTTATACTGATCTGGATATCCTTGTAAGGATTTAATAGAGAATAACCTTAAAAATTCAATTTAAATTAATTTTATGAATAAAAAAATGAGTTCTGTAAATGTTACCAAATGCTTCTGGTTTGAAGTGGTCAGATTACAGTGAATTTAGGAAATTAGTTACCCTAATGGAGGAACTAAGCGTATTGATTCACAGAAATTCTGGGACTCCTTCACATTCAAAAAAATGATCAGAGTCCTGGAAAAAATTTGTGGAAAGGCATTATGGCCTTTTCTCACTGAAAAATCAGCTGTAAGGCTGTCAGGAGTACACTTGAAAGGAGAAAGCAAAAAAACAGTAGGTAGGAAAGAAAAGTAGTACATGTAGGTATAAATTTTCTGTAAGTCCAAGTTAGACTGCTTCAAATGGAGTAAGAACAAAACCCCAAGGCCATTTTAGTTTTATAAATAAACATGAATCAAAAAACCCCACCAAACCAAAAAAAAAAAAAAAAACAACCAAACAAAACCCAACAAAACAGACCTGATCCAGCTTGAAAGACCTTCCTCATACACCACAAACAGTCCAACTGCATTAGCACTGCACTCAACCAAAGCCCGTATATTGCCCTCCCACATTTGCTCTCAGGCAGACAGCATAAAACATGTGTGCAACAGCACATGGAAATGTGAGTGTCCATGCACAAAGTCAAAGGCAAAGATGCAATGTCTAACGTCAGAAACACTTGATCATTTTTACCATGGGACCTTAATAATTAATCAGGTATCTATTAGATAACAAAAATCAGGTATCTATAAGATAAACGTGAGATACTTGCCAACAGATAACTTACATTGATCTACAAAGTTATAAGAGGAATTAGTGAAAAATTTTTTTAAAAATCTAAAAAAAAATAATTTCCCATCCCAGTCAAAAGCAACCAAACAAAACAACCAAGAAAACCAAGAAAACAAATCAAAAATCCCAATTCCAAACTCCCCACAAACACCCTATTCAGGTGCAGGCCTATTCAATGGACTTGTGTAGCATGCAAGAAATAGAGGAGTCTCAATAAAATCATCCAGATAATGATTATTTGCAACAATGAGCATTATTGCATCTGCAGTACGTTTTGATCTTGGTTGCTACCAATGTTAACTATTTACCCATCAATTTTTTATGATAGCAAGATAATTAGGGTAAAGTGGAAAGACATTGACATATAAAACTTAAACTTGAATTTAGACATAAAGATTTTGGAAAGGCATATCTTCTCTGGTAACTTGTAGAAATGAGACAGCTGCTTCTTCTTTTATTGTATTCAAAAGTCAGTAAGAGTAATTTTCAAAGATTTTTGTCTTGACCAGTACATTAAGTGAGATATGTCCTGGATACAGTCCAAACTTGGCATGCATTATACAGAGATTAATGGCTTTCATTTGTATCTACGGTCATCCACTGTTTTTCAAGGAAGTAAATCATTACAGATATTCAGGTAAAAGAAGAGATTAAATTATCCCTAAACTTTTTTTATTGTAACAAAGCAACTTCTCTGGTAATTAAAATAAATTAAAGAGATCAAAGAAAATTAGGAATATTGGTCACACAGATTATATTTTTTAAAATTACGTACCAAAAACTTTCTCATTCATATTTAAATCAGATTGCACTCATTAGAGCCTAATCATTGGCTGTACTTGTATTAAGGAGAAAGAGTTCAAGTATTAATGAAATTAAATAAATATTTCCATCATTTCCCAGTTGCAATTCTGTATTAACATTACCTTGCTTTTAAACCAAAAAGAGTTTAAAATACAGAATAGGAAAAAGTAAAATTCTATAAATTAAAATAAAAAATAGCATTTTATATATAACCCTGATATTCATATGCTTTGGATTATGCAACAGAGAACACCCCATAGGTAACAGGGGCATTGCAGAAATGGGTGCACCAGTGAATCATAATGGGGAATTCCTCTGTTCTCAGTCCTATCCCTACCATGTGTGCACTTGGTGTGGATCTCTGAGTCCCCTGTGTGCCCTGAACATTCAAACACAGATCTCTCAAAGCATTCCAGGACACTGAGTAAAATTACTGCTGAAATAAAATTTGAGGATAGAAGAAGTTTCTAGATGTTGTGGGAGACATGCTGTTGACACTATTAATTTTCCTAGTTCTTTGTGATTGATTTTTTATCTATTTAATTCTTCCTAAAAGCACAAATAGAACAACATGAACCTATGTGTTAAATGTATGCCTTTATTGTAAAAAAATAATCCAAACCAAACCAACAAAAAGAGACTGAATGCTTTGTTCAGGATACCATGTTCATAATGGATAATAATGGTGTTCACAAAGTTGAGTAATTATATCTAGAATATTTGCCCAAGTTTTAAAACCATTTAATGTTTTCTTTTTATACTGCTCCAGGGAAATAAACCTGATACATTGTGTGCTTAAATATGTAATGGAACCTATCTAACATCTAATTTCTGTGTGTGTCTTCTCTTGCTTACAGATAGACATTTAAAATGCAACTTTTTTTGTACAAACTGCCAGTTTTACACCTTTTTCCAAGACATTTGCCAAGACATTGCTGCTAACTCATGCTTGAGGTGAGGTTGAAAGCAAAAATAAGTTCCCTTGTACCAGCATCATCAGCTGGTCTACATAAACATTGGCTTCTCAGCTGATTTGGCTTCAAACTATTTCAGAGAAATATGGAATGATTTACAATGTCAACCCCTGTGTGAGCTGAATGCCAGTGCGTAGGAGAGACAAGTACTTCAACTAAAACCTTTTTTTCATACAAAATAAAATTAATGTACACAATATGACATAGAGGAGATGAGGAAGAATTGTATAATTCTGGGTAAAGGATTTTTCCAAAATGTCACCAACAAAATCCTTGAAGGCATTACTCAGACTTACCAGATTTCATAAAATCGATTATTTTCATTTCCTATGTTCTCACTTCTGTATTATTACCTGAAAATGTGAGCTTCTAACCAAAAAGAGGCAAGAAAATATTAAGTTAAAAATTATTGGATAGGAAAGCTTTAATACATAAATCAAGAGGACTGAAGGCAAAAGCAGAACTAACAGAGCTGCTTTTACCTTGTGATTCAGAATGATTTTTGAATGCCAGAGGATGACAACAACATACCAACAACAGTAACAGATTGTTTTATCCTGAGGTGTGAAAACAACTACAGATCTTTAATAAAGGGTAAAAAGAAAAAGTAGTAGTTCTGGTAAATCATTAGGGAGAGAAATGGTGGTCTGCAGTTTTGGACAAGTGATTTAGCTACCTGCTAGGTATCTAGATACCTGCCAATGAGCACTCCTCATTTTGTTGTTCAGGACCTGTCTTTAAGCCCTTGCCCTTCTTCACCTGTGCAAGGAAAACTTCCCTTGTTTGGGAGAGGAGTAGTGAGAGCAGAAATAGTGGCTGCTCTGAATGTTACTGCCTCTACCCCCTGCTTTTGTGCCAAATCCAAAAAGAGATGGACAGAGTAGTGGGCTATTGCTGGGGGGGGAGTTCCCAGCTGTATGTGAGCAAAAAGAGCAGAGCAGGACCACTGATTGTTCCCATGGTCAGACGAGCCCTGCAGTCACTGTGTCTCGGGGCTTCAGCTGGTTAGAGTGACTTTGAGATGCGTCAGAAAGTTTCTTTCCTTAGCTTGGCAGTTGAAGAAGGAATCAGAACTCTTCAGTTTTCATTCCTAAGGTTGTTTATTATTTCTAATCTATAAAATTCTTTCTTTTGGCTGGTTGAGGTCTGCTCAGCAGGTCAGACAGAGGCACTCTGGCCATCCTCAGGGTGATGTTACCTTTTATACTAAAAACTAGTACAAAAAAATAAATGTACATTATTTACATTATGTACATTATTTACATTATGTACATTATTTAATGTACATAATGTACATTAAAAAATAATGTACATAATTTACAATAACTTTTTAATACTTATCACTTATGTTAAACAGTGAGCTTTTATTCTAAACGAATCTAAAAGTGCTAAGATCACAGCAGAAGATGGAGGCCAAGAAGAAGAAGGAGAAAGGCTGGACACACTTAGATTCTTCTATCTTGCCTTTTGAACTTTCATTTTAACAACTTAAAAAAATTGTTTTTCACTTTGTGACAAACTGATTATTATTTTACTTATACTTTTGTGTCTCGCAGGTCTTCATATAAGGTGGGTCTGAGCAGAGGGCAGCTTTGGTGCCGCGGGGTAGAGCCCTCCAGTGAGGCCTTCGTGAGCTCCTTCTGCCACCCAAAATGCTCTCCCAGTGATTTGTAGAAATATTAGGCAGCTGCACCACATCAGCACAGGCTTTGAGCACAGTCAGCCTGACCTCTAGAAGGGAAGGTAGCTCTAGAGCCCTGTGCAGATTCCTCCCTGTGATGCCAGCCTTGGCCTTTTCCCAATAAGGCCATTGATGAAACCATGGCTTGTCTTCACGTCTGGGGCAATGAGCTCAGAGTAGCACTAAAGCACAGGAAGGGCACTTAACTACAGTAAGTAGGCAGTTGTCACAGGCACCTTTTCATTAAAATCCTTTCATTAGGATTTTTCCTGCTGAAGCTGAGAAGTTTCAGCAACAAAATGTAAACAATGGTTATCTGCTGCTGTGGAATGCAACAGGTGGATCCGTGATTGGTCTCCTGTGGATGTTTGGATTTACTGACCACTCACGGCAGAGCTGCTCTTGCTCTCTGCTGGGACACAGCCCTTTGTTATTCATTCTTTTCTATTCTTAGCTTAGCTAGCCTTCTGAGAACTTTTCCTTCTATTCTTTTTAGTATAGTTAAAATGTAGTATATATATCATAAAATAATGAATCAAGCCTTCTGAACATGGAGTCAACATTCTTGTCTCTCTCTTCATCCTGAAACCCTTGTGACCACCATCACAGGCAGTACTTACTTTCTGCCCTCATTCGAGGAAATCTCTAAGAAAAGTCAAGCAAAGAACTCAGACAAAAAACCTCACCCAAACAATTTTGATAAAAAAATGCTATGACCTTACACAAAAACCTAGAAAAATTAAATTTTATCCTAGAAATTAGATGTGTCAAGTAAAAATTTGGACTCTCTGATATATTCATTTTACCTACACTTCTATCTACAGGCTGGTTGAAAAATATTATAAATCCAACATAACTACTGAGATACCTCTCAGTATATAAATACAAACCATTCAAAATTTTCATTTGTATTAACAAATAAAACAGCTGGAATAATGCCATCAAACCAGATATTCAGCTTTGTGTTTAAATTTTAGGTCTGCAGTTTTTGCCTAACTACCTAAGACCCTTTTCTATTAGGTCTGAATTTGATATTAGGATCACCTTTGCTAATTAAGTCTATCTTTGGTATTAGAAATGTAAAAATACTGCAGTGTTTTTACAGTAAATTCTCAAACAGCTGCTAAATTTTACTGGTCTTCATGTTACACACCTATTAATTTCTAAACCTATTAATTTACAATTGTTTCCACGTGTTTCTTTTATTGTTGAATAATAACTGTTTTTGCTCTTGTGCGGAGTGTTAATTACTCTCCTGAACCTTTCTGTAAGGCAGATAATAGAGATCATGGAATAGTTTAATTACAGACCATTGTTGCAGGTATAAATGGTTCATTTCAGAAGTGCTAAGTGAACGATAAATTTAATTCAGTACAGAATTAGGACATCGAGATTGAATACTGAATTTATTGTAGTAAAGAATTTTTTGTTGTTGTTCTAAGGACTTATAATTGTTGGAAGAAGTTAATTATAATTATTTAATCCATAACACATCTCATCAACTTCCAGCTAACATTTACAAGAAAAATTTTTTTCTTAGTTGTCCCTGAACAAGTAGAATTGCATGGGCTTATTTGATTATTGTTTGATACATAATTTTTATCTCTAATTTTTAAAGCTGTGTACTTTTTTTTCAGATGTGTAAATTTTTTTACTGCAGAAATAATCTGTGCATATTTTTCCATTAAGTGGCTAATGCATATACTTGCACAAGACCCTACTACACATTGCCCTGCATATTTGAATAAAATCCCTAGGGAAAAAAAATAAAAGTGTTTAATGGTAAATGGCCATAAAATTTCTTTTATGGTAATGCTTTTCAATGTAGGAAATTTTAAAGGATTTTAGCTCTTAAATCTTGTTTTGTAACTACAGTTATTCAAATATTATAAGTGCATAGCAAAACAACACTAGGGATTGCTTCAGGTGCTTTAAGGTATGTTACTTTTTTAATCAGGGAGCAGCCTGTTGTTGCCACTCCGGAGGCACAGGCCTGCACAAATCCTCTACCTTCATATTTGTCTGCCAGCTCTGTGCACACGTTTCACATAATCTCAGGTGATAGCAGTTGTTGATGTTTAGGCATATTGAAAGAGATTAAGGTTCCTGAAAAATATTAATTTAAAAGTGATACTGCATGGCATTCCAAGAAACAATTGGGAAACTTTTATAAAGGTTTCAATAGCTGCTAAACTATTTATTGCCTAAAACAATGCATGCAAGATTCTATTACATAGATTATCAGTATCACACTTTTAGACTGTGTAGAAATTCCAGTTGCTGGAGCAAAAAGTTATGAACAATGTTTCCAACACTAGTGGAATGAGAACAATACTCTGTCAGGGTGAAAATAAATCTTAGACCCACAGTTAACTTGAGAAATGAAATATTTATTTAAGTAATTGTTATAAGAAATGAGAGACAGAGTATTGGAAGTTAATTGTGAAATGTTACTGTTGCAATTCAAGAAAATACTGACAAAACTATCTCACATACAGAAATTTTTACAAGGACACCACCTAGACAACCGTGATTAGAAGATGAAAATCAAAACACACATGCAAGGTTGGCCTTGTAACTGGTCAGAACAGACAGATAATGGAGTCTAATAAGGTCTATTAAATATAATATAAAATGTGCTGCGGGAATGGTGATCTTACAGCTACAGGCACATGAAAA